>NW_007727523.1:237921-255204 GCF_000696425.1 Galeopterus variegatus
TGTATACCAACAAAGTCTAACACAATGTCTTATATATAGCAGACAGAATAAATAAGTGAATGATGCTTGAATCCCCATATCAAGCATTTATGATTTCATAATATAATTTGGGGGATAAAATGAGTATTATAATTTGTATACCAACAAAGTCTAACACAATGTCTTATATATAGCAGACAGAATAAATAAGTGAATAATGCTTGAATCCCATATCAAGCATTTATGATTTCATAATATAATTTGGGGGATAAAATGAGTATTATAATTGTTGTACTTTATTAGCAAATATTCGGTTATCAATTATCATTTCTTTAATTAATGTGGAACGTAGAATATAATGTGTGTGAAAAAATAATGTTGTTTAATAATACATAGTTTTATGTGATTATAGCTTTCTGTTATTTAATCCAATTTTCCTTTGGAAGAAATAGAAATTTGCTCATACAAAACACAAATCTTACTAAAGCTTTTTTACTCCAATTTCAAGTCATTTTGGCCAAGGTATTTCTTACAGGAAAAAAAAGTTACCTACTGGGGCAACTCTTATAACTTATCTTTTAAACTTATTCTTGTATTTTCAGTTTCTGCTAGATATTCCCACGTGTGCCCTCCTAATACTAATTAAGACTCTCAGCTGAATTCAACAATTTAAATCAACTGATTTTAACATATCAAATCTAAATTTATTGTTTTCTATTCAAGAAGGCATCATATTACAATTTCTCCAAATTCCTAATTTTTAGCAATGACATTAATATTCTCAGCTAACTTGTAAAGATCATAATGAGCCTTTTCTTCAAGAGGAAAGTCTTTTATATATCTGCATGTGCTTTCACACATTTTAAATTAATTCTACTGGCAGATTCTAAAACCCTAATAGTACCTGCAGATTCAAATTCAATTTTGAACCCAAATCTCAAACATAATAAAATCTTCTTAACTTTCTTTTTCATGTATTCTCTAGATCCAATGAGTTTTTACATTATGACAGCCTACCTTCCCCAGTTTTTCTGTGGATAACAGCAATAACTGCCAAATAGTGTGTGTACTCTGTACTAAGCATTTTACTCTGCAGTCTGCATAAACCACCTTGTTTAATTCCCATTCCTGCTTGGATCCAGATTCAGATTAGTCATTAGGAACTGGCTGCCAATACCAGCTATAGCCTTTATCAGCTCTGGCTTTTTAAATCCCTGTGCTAACCCTGAAGTAGGTTGGCTTTGTTAATTCTATTTTAAGAGGGTTTTGAGACTTAGAGAAGTCAAGAGACTTAATACCACACAGATAGTGATGATGGGAAGTAAGAACTAAAATCAGACACATTCAACTCCAAAGCTTGAATACAATTATTTGTATTTCCATAAGCACAGTCCTGTTTTAGCTTCATCATTTCAGACTTGAATAATACAAAGAAACGCTAGGCTTCTTACCTCTGGTCTGTGTCAGATATCCTACACAGAGTAGCCAGACTCGTATTCTTTATTTTTAAATCTCTGTCCAAGTATGAGCAGATGTCCAAGTGATTTCTTATTATCTGTGAAATAAAATCCAAATTCAATTTCTTTATTGTAGGACTAACTTGAGAAATGTCCAGTGATAAGAGAAGACACATTATAACTGGCCTTAAACAGGAAGAAAAGGGATGTAGATAAAGACCTAGACCAAAAAGGCCAAATTTGTACTGAGTATTTGAATTGTATCTGTCCTTTCGTAAGCTGGAGTTTGGAATGTGTGTGTGTGTGTGTGTGTGTGTGTGTGCACGCGCACGTGTGTGTGTGTGTCACGTGTTGTATGGACATGTTACAAAGTCAAACTTAGTTTTCTCAGGCTGCCATAACAAAATGCCACAGACTGGGTGGCTTAAACAACTGGGATTTATTTCTTATATTTTGGGAGGCTGGGAATTCCAAGATCAAGGTGCTGGAGTGCTCTCTTCCTAGCTTGCAGATGGCCACCTTTGGGCTGAAAGAGAGAAAGCACTCTGGTTTCTCTTTCTTTTCATATAAGGGCACTAGTCCCATCATGGAGACCCACCCTCATGACCTCATCTAAACTTAATTACCTACCAAAGGCCCCACCTCCAAAGACCATCACTTTGGGGGTTAGTGCTTCAACACATAAATTTTGGAGAACACATCCACACACATGTTCGCGCACACACACACACACACACACACACACAAGGGTACTTCAAAAAGTTTGTGGAAAAATAGAATTAAAAATAATACAAATCTTTCTATTAACTTTTTGTATTATAAATACACATATGTATGGTATGTCTTAATAGATGTAATGGAAAGATGCCAGAGGAATTTCTGGTGTCTTATTTGTAGGTATTACTTTGATAAGCAAAATGCATATATTCAAGAATGTAAAAAGTATATTACTAGTTAAAAAAATAGTTTTATAAAAGGCAATTGTATTAGTGTTCTCCAGAGAGAACCAAAAAATAGATCAATCAATAGACAGATGAATGGGATTTATTAGGGGAGTTGCCTCAAGTGATTAGGAAGGCTGAGAATTCCCCCCATATGCTGTCTGCAAGCTGAAGGGCTGCAAACCTAGGGTGCCCCTTGTGAAACTCCCAGACTCCAAAGACTGGAGAACCTGGAGTTCTGATGTCCAAGGGCAGGAGAAGATGGTCCTAGCTCCAGAAATGAGAGAGATAATTTGCCTTTCCTTTGCCTTTTTTGTTCTGTCCAGACCCTCAACAGATTGGATGGTACCTGCGCACATTGGGTAAGGACAGATCTTCCTTATTCAGTCCACTGATTAAAATGCTAATCTCTTCGGGCCGGCCCGGTGGCGCACTGGAGAGTGCGCCGCTTGGGAGCGTGGCGGTGCTCCTGCCGAGGGTTCGGATCCCATGTGGAGACCGGTTCCCGCTCACTGGCTGAGCGCGGTGCGGGCACAACACTGAGGGTTGCGATCCCGTTACCGGTCAGTAAAAAAGACAAAAAGGAAAAAAAAATGCTAATCTCTTCTGGAAACACCCTTGAAGACATAACCAGAAATAATTCTTTACCAGCTACCTGGGTATCCCTTACTCCAGTCAAGTCGACACCTAAAATCAACCATCATAGCAACTATCATTTTAAATCTCTTCTTATGTCATGTATTGTTCTAGATTTATGCAAACATGTAAGATCTCCATTTTTTTATATCAGAAAATAGACGGTGAGTAATGTAAGGGAGTTTCCCAGAGTTGTACAGCTAGAAGTTACAATGTTGTACAAGGTTACACAGCTACCTCTGAAGAGTGTTTTGTACATCTGGGAATTTATCAATGTCCTGACTCCATTTCCTGAATTCA
This sequence comes from Galeopterus variegatus, assembly GCF_000696425.1. Taxonomy (NCBI): domain Eukaryota; kingdom Metazoa; phylum Chordata; class Mammalia; order Dermoptera; family Cynocephalidae; genus Galeopterus; species Galeopterus variegatus. Next base: position 241,235 of record NW_007727523.1, read on the forward strand.
TTCTATTACACCTCACTAGATGATTGCTGGATTGCATGCAGATGATAAAATTTAAAAAGAGTGGCAGTTTTCATATTTGGAGATGAGATGAAACTTTACTTGATGTTCATACCCATTTAGAAAATGAAAGTCTGATATATTAAAACCTGGAACAGATTTTGGCAGCCAGATTTCCACTGGTTTAACTGGATGCAATTTAGTTTTGGTTCTTATATGGCATACACTCTATAAGTGCTGGCTCACTAATCAGGGGCTTCTTTAGTCATGACTAATCAAGAAAAGTAATTTATAGAAGACCACTTACTTAGCTCTTTCCCAGAAAGATAAGCAAGGGTGGAAGAAACTTTAAATTAATATGATTTTTAGTGATAATTTTCATTTCAGTGTGCAAAAAATTTTTACACATTCAGTAATAAACCAAGATACTAAGAATAAGACATATCCTCTTTATCACCATTTTTGAGAGAATCAGTTTTTCAAAAATTTTGCAGATAATTAAAATTCAATTAACTTTAATAGGACATCTGACATTTTACACATAAACAATGATAACACAATGACATTAATAATGATATAATATTTTGCATTAATCAAGTTATGAAATTTCTGGTGTTCACAATAAGTTGTTTGTACATATCACCATCAATAATGTTTGCAATGCCCTAACATTTCAACATTTAATTTTTGTTCAAATGTCTGAATTTTACCTTTCCATTTTGCAAGAATACTTTTGATATGTGAAAGATCATTTTATCTCTGAAGGGTGTTTTTGGTTAATATTTTAAAAAGAGATATGACACATAAACATACTTCACAGGGTCTCAACTACACAGACAATACTCTGTCTGTGTTTGTACCCTTTTTGTGTATATGAGATTGTATAATTGGATTATTAGTGTTACTGTCAACCATGATCATGTTACAATTTAGTACAATTCGGTCTCGGTGTACTGAATCTCCACTTCTGCTTTATTGACTTCTTATTGTTAAATCTGAAATATAAGTAATTAAGTTTAGATTTGCCATGTAGGACAGCAAAATGACCTTGAAGTTCATATAGCAAATGCGCTGCTTTCTTTGTTGAGACTTTTTTACTGCTGCCTGTACTCCTCAAGGGACTCCAATACACAGCACTCTTTCATTCAAATGAAACTTAGACCTTGACATTCAATTCTACATTCTCCTGGCTTTACTACAAGGAGTGTTTTATCTTAAGTCTCCTTAAATGAAAATAATACCTTACATCATTGTACCCAAATACTTGAACATTTAAACATTTGGAAAGAGCCAATTTTTCACATATACTTTTATTGTGGGAAATTCAATTTATACTAGGTGCTGAGGTACCTGAAGTTTAAAGCCTTATTACTTATTGCAGACTTTGTAGAGAGCTGAGATGAACCATAGTTTGTGAAGAATTATTTTTATAATAATTATCTTATTTAAGTCATAAAAATTCTGGAAAGGATCTTGATTCTGTAAATAGCTTAATAATTATAGCCTGAGACTAAAGTGAGGATCCCACTGAAACTGAGTCTGTGCAGGTATTATAACTAGTAGATTGGGTCAGTTCCTTTAAGCAACTGGTCATAAAAGAAAAAGAAATAAATAAAATAAATAACCAGATCAAATCAGATTTTTTGGCAGTGCATAAGAAACTAATTGGCTGAATATTTTACTCTTAACTGGAAGTTTTCGTGGACATAGCCTCAGGCATATATAGAAGACACAGATTGCTTTATTTTTGTTTTGACTCAAAGCTCTGGTCTAAGATTTCCACAGCCTTTGTCTTGAATAGTTAAACTATATCATTTCTTACAGAGGCTTGTAACTTTGTGTCTAAAACACACTATTTTCTTCAAGAATATCAAGACCTTTTGTGGTATGGTCATGATGTAATGAAATATTCCTTATATAGCTTATAAATTTGCAGTGAAGGTAATTACAAAGCAGAATGTCTGCAACATTATTCCATTTTGAATAATGGGAACTTTATTAGAAAAAGCATCTGGATATGACCATCTTTAAGGACAACTCTTGTTTTGCTAGAGGACTTCTGATATCCTTGTTACAAAACTAAACAGAATAATGCAAAATCAATGACATCTTTTTAGATTCCCCACTTGTATAGACTTGTTGTGGAGTTATAAGAAACTAAAGATAATGTATTTTTCTGAAAGTAGCTTTGATGAAAGTATTTTGGGAAAGTTGGCTTGTTAACTCTAGCTTAGGCCGTTTGTAAGATAAACCTGCTGTAAACAGAGAGACAATGTAATAGGTTGGTTGAAGAGGCTGAGTGAAAAGATGAGGTTATAATCTTGAGAAAGAGCCAGGGGGACCTACTATTTCAAGTCTGACTCTAGCCTAGGTGTTAGGGATAAAGTTAAAACGCGGGTCCTCAAGAAACCCGTGTGGCTTAGCCAGCTTCTGAGAGTAGGGAGGAGTAGACCTGTTGTGCACAGAAGAACTGAGAAATAAAGAGTACACGTAGCACTCTGTGGCATTCTCAGGAATTCTCTGGCATTCTCGGGTTACTGGGCGAGTGACCAGCACAGTAGTTAATGTGGAATTGGGCATTTAACTCTGTTGAAATTTATAATCATGACTAATCTGCCAAGATTATTTCAAAAGGTCCACTCGTTTTCTTCTTCTTTAAATAAGAGAAAAAATAGAAAAAAAAAACAAAAACAAAAACAAATTATCTACCTAGGTTTCTATGTGGAAGTATTGTGGGGTAGGAAAAAAGCATCAAGAAATTTATAATCATGACTAATCTGCCAAGATTATTTCAAAAGGTCCACTCGTTTTCTTCTTTAAATAAGAGAAAAAATAGAAAAAAAAAAACAACAAATTATCTACCTAGGTTTCTATGTGGAAGTATTGTGGGGTAGGAAAAAAGCATCAGTGGTATCAATCTGACATTTCCCAATACACTCATCATAGGAACCAGTTCAATACCTGTATAGTATGTGAAAGGAGCAATCCTATACTACATCAGAAGTTTTGTCTCTTTCTTCCAACTGTCCTTTATTCCAGAACACCGTGTAGGGCAAGGAGACCTTACAAATTCAATCAACTATTGAGGTAACCTTGTTCTCCTTTCTTGGTTCTGTTGCCCTTTAGGCGCATATTTTGAGTTTGGGGAAAAGGTTATGGAATTAGGGGAAAAGCCATTATTCAAAGGTAGCAATTGACACGGGTTCCACTGCTGTTTCTAAAAGCTCCCTTTCTGTTATAACTGAAATGCTTCTTTTTTAAAAACAATCTGCTTTAATATCCCATTGTGCATGACCCCAGGAGAGGCTATCCTAGACAGTGGGACCCAGCTCTTGCGGGAAACAGCCATGCTCAGCTTTCACGTCTTAGCAAAAATCTGTACTTCAAAGCTCAGATCTTTTTTTATATTTTCAGCAAGTAGTTCAGGTGACATGTTAGGTCACCTTTTCTTGGTAGATGGTACTAAATCTCTTGGAGTGATGGGTGTGATCTTCTTCCTCCCAGAATCATATAGATTCACAACATAAGGCTACACTTCCTTTTGGTCTGACTGAGTTCCTAGGTGAGGGAGCAAAGGAGTTGGGTGAGAGTTGAAACACTTGGCACACAGCAGATCAGAGACTGAGGACCTGTCAGAGAAAGGCACTGCGGGACCACTAGTGGGAGCATAAAATTTGAAAAAGAAAATCAAAACGTTACTTAGAGCAATTACTGTGGGGTGTGGGATTTGAGCCATCTCTTCCATCTCATCTGTAAAATCATCTATGACCTCAAAATCCAGACACTGCTGAGTATATTTGGACTTCCTGTAGACAGTGGTCAGATGGTATCTACACACATATCCATTGACCCAAACTGAGAAAGATTCAGCCTGTCTAGATGTGGAGATAGTTGACTCTACCTGAAAGCAACAGACTTCTCTAATTCACCTACTGCAAATTCTTTTCCTGTGATGGGAAGTAGACCAGAAATAGACCCAGACTAATTTGAACCCAAACATTGGGGGAGAATTCATAACACTGAGGTTCTATAGAAATGAATTTATCCTGGATTATTCTAGTTTTATAATTTTGACATGATTTTTGTTTTAAACTCAGTTTTAAATAAATTAATATTATTGAAAGTACATAGTAAAGATCATGTATTTGAATTCTAGAAGCCAGGTTTTCTCTGAGAAGCAGGTTGGGGTCTGACACCCAAAAGAGGAATGCTCTCTGGCTGTTATTGGATTCAGTTGGACATTGCTGACCTAACCTCCTGAACCTTGTTTCTTGTTGCTAAGCAACTGAACTTGTTCAACAGCAAAGTAGCATGTTCACTTCCCTTTTTCTCCTTTCAGAAAAAGTAAAGTAAGGTGAGGTCTGACTATTCCATAGATATTTATACACTTAGTTTCGGAGGAAACTAGAAAATTCTTTCATTGTAAGTCCACCTGGCTAATAGCACCTCTTTTATGAAGCATAATTAAAATAACTGGAACACACATGCATAAAAATGATGCCAGTTTTACCTGGAAGTTTTCTTCCTTTACCACATTTTTGCATTCACAAATTGTTAGTGGTTGAGAAAATGTTCGCGTTATAGATTGAAGTGTTTGAAGCAATACAATACTGATAAAGAATACAGGTCTAAAGTGTTCAACAATTATTACTTAACAGGCAATAATTTAATATTGTTAAATTTAACACGGTTGGTTATATGCAACCATGATGCGTAGGTCATTATGTGTCAAGTTGAGAAATATATTATGTTCCAATTTATAAAATATATAAATACTGAGTGGTATACTGAGAAAAGGAAAATAAAGTGTTAAAAGGGCCCAGTAGTATCCAAGCAACTTACTTAAGGTCTTGGAAACAAGGGCTTGTGTGTTGAATCAGTTCCAGGAACTCGTACCACTAGCCAGTGCTGAGATGGGGAAATTGCCAGCCAGGGAAGCGAGTTGATGATGATTATACGCCAGGTGGTATTTGTTCAGGGGAATAACTTCTTCCATTTCTTTTTCCCTCAGTGAACACAGGATTATTGCAATTTTCATCAGTGATGTTTCTACACAGAAAAATGTATTCACCAAAAATTCATGACTAGTTGACTAACGTGTAGTGTATATTTACTATGAACTCAAACAGTCATGTAAGTTATATAGTTTAAATCTTTCCACAGTCTTTGAAAATCAGTATTGCCACATTTTAAAGCTGAGAAAACTGATGGCCACGAACACTGATTTACCCAAAATGGCATATCTAGTCACTACCTAGCTAGGATTGGAACCCAGGTCTCTGGTATGCATTAGAACAACACAGCTGTCCTGCTGGCCTATGCTGCTAAAGAGTGAAGATGGATGTAGTGCATAAAATATAAATCACTTTGATTCATCTCTGGGTTTGCAGGTCAACACAAAGCCCCACAAGAAGTTTAGACTACTAATATATGGTTTTTCCTTCAGTCTAAATTATGTATGTGCTCTGCTCAAACTTAATTCAGTTCAAAAGGAGAGCTGTTACTGTTGCTACCATATTGCTGGGTTTCTCTCTCCCTCCCTTCCTCCCTCCCTCCTTCCTTCCTTCCTTCCTTCCTTCCTTCCTTCCTTCCTTCCTTCCTTTCTTCTTTCTATCTCTCAGCTTTTAGTGCTGTGACCTCTAAACATATTTTTGCATGCTCCTCTCTGATCTTCTGGCCTGCCCAAAAAGCAAGAAGATTCCTGGGTGGAAATGATCTCTTTTGAGCTTTTGCGTTGAAATGAATTGGTTTCAGACTTTATTCTTTGAAAATAATGGTCAATCTCCTTGATTTCATATTTGTTTATTTAAATGCACAGACTCTTTCTGTCTTGTAAAATCTGGTCCAGGTCAGCATGTACTGATAACCTACAAAGCAAACCCCAGGATCCTGCATAGGAATAGCTCTCTCTATTTGTCTTCCAATTAGAGTCTCTGCATACCATTAGGTTGGTAATGGATTCATTCCAAGTTTTAGGCCAGAAGTGATTTAAATTCTTACCTAACAGACTTCCACTCAGCATCTCTTAAATTAGTAGAATAAGCTCAGTGACAGTTACTCGTGACCTAAAAATTTCATTGGTCGTGTTCAAGATTAATTTCAAAAGCACTATATACTTATGAGAACTCACTTAAAGGTGTAACTCATAGTAGACAGATTTCAAATAATTAAATATCTTTGAGAAATGATGCTTTACATGGTATGACCAGCAAGGATGATTACCAGCTGTCCCTTCTCCTGATGTGTGCACTCTATCACAAGCCAATATAAACTGTTTATATTAAAAAAGAAACCCACACATATGCTATTTTTTTATTTCCTCATATTCCCTTTCCTAGAATTTTATCTTTTCAAAAATAGTAAAACAGTTTCCATGCAGCATTGACACTTTTTAAAAATGCATCTTTAATGTTTTTTTCCAATGTGAGATTATCAGAGAGAAGAGCAAAAAGCCACAAATTATGCAAACCTTCCCACTGCGATTGAAAAATTCGGCTGCATATAAAAATTGTCATCGGTAATTGCAGAGTCAGAATGAATTGTGGCCTTAAGGCACTTGAACAGAAGGTCTAATGAACCTGCGTCTCACAAAATGCCATAATGTGTGGCCATTAAGATAAAAAGAAGGAATGTACAGCTTGCTACCATGGAGCCACCAGAGTAGTTGGATTATGGGTGTAACATGACCTTGCAGGCAACATATGTTGCCACATATCATTACCACAGTGATTTTAGAAATAAAAGCTGTTTATATAAAGTAGAGCAGCTAAGCTCAGATGTAGACCTTTCTGTGATACTGAAGCCTCTTTATGTACACACCTAACAGAACTCACACATATATTTGCCCTATTTATTTTAAATTTAAATGATACTTATTTTCTTTTTCAAATTATTATAAAGCTTTGAATCCAACTTAACACCTCGCTTATCTAGCATGTCATGTAGTTGCTGGTGAGATTCTGATATATAAACACTGAAAAACGCAAACACCAGACAAACACACAGAGCAGTTTCATCCCACACCCTAAAGTGCAGGACCTTTAGAGCCATTGAATCAATGTTTATGTTCATAAGAGAAAGTTGGTTTTGGATGTGGTACCAAACCTTGTGGAAATTTCTTCCTTATTTAACTAGATTAAGCATCAAGCAAAATAACATTTACTGACTGAACAGAGTGGAAATGTGAAATTCCAGGGAACTCACCACATAGGGTTTTAGTTTCATTGTGCTGGGGTCATCAAGAGAATGAGCACATTGGAGACTGAGTCATAGCTCCCTTTGCAGATGCCTCCTGATTTTTAGGAAAATGGTTGCCAGACACATTTTAAAAAATCAGCTTTCATATGTTCTATGTAGAAATAAGTAGTAAGTAAACATCCAGAAAAAATATTGTTTTTGAAGTATGGATAGAAGAGATGCATAACATGAATGCTATTTTTCATTACACAGATCTGCCTGGTCTAAAAGGTAACAATCACTGACTGTAAAACCCAAGTTAAAAATAAAATGAAGTGAGCACTGAACAGCAGTCTGAACATCCACTTTAAAGGTACTGTTGCATTGACTGAGAAACAAACTTACTTAAAAAAAATTTTTAGTATATTTTTTAGCTTGATTTACTACATTGAAAACTTTATAGTGAGCCATAATATCATTTATAGTTTCTATATATCCTCAGCAATCAAAACTGCCAGCAGATAAAAAGACAAGAGATTAATGGTTATTATCATGGAATATAAAAATCAGCAGCAATTACTAAAAACTAAGATCTTAGTTGTTTTTTAAAAAACCCAATTGTAATATCTTCTTGACTCTTAGTTCTGGAAATCAAGAAGTAATTTGTCAAGGGAAAGTTGCACTTTCTATGGTGTTGGTTGCAGTTTTATAAAGACATTTACTGTAACTCACATCTAAGCAAAGGAGTAGTAAAGTATTGATTAAATATCAGCTGGAATAGCTATGTTATGCTTGATTCCATTCAAATCACATCCTGTCAAAGATTTAAATTCAATTATTATTTGGAAGTATTGATTTACCAGGGCTTTTTGAAATAACAATTTGTTGTGCTTTTGAGTTTTATTTTATTTCATAAATTTATTTTGTGGATGGAATTTTAATGAACTTGCAGTATAGATGTTTCCTGGAAGCTAAAAGCTGGGATAAGAATGTCCATGCATTAGCATATCATAGTCAGTTTTGCACAGAAATGGGAACATAATGCATGGTGTTTTATCTTAGGAAGATACTTTCCTTTTTAAAGAGATGCCATCAGGGAAGTGTCCTGTGCTCCTTTTTTTTAAAGTTCAGATTAGAAGAAGCAGCAGGAAAATGTGGAGTCTTTCAGACCAGAGAAAACAGCAAAGGAATGACGAAGATTGAAATGCAATCTTTTTGTGGTTTTTACCATGATCATTCTTCTACATACTGTTTTTTCATGTCTTTGTTCTTTTACAAAAGGAAATTAAGGTATCCTCTCAAGAATTTAAAGAACCGTTTCCGTGAAAGGACTGTTAGCCCTGGTGATATATTTAATGCTGCAAATCTTCCCAACCTCAGGAAACTCACTACTGTATCAGGCTTCTAACTCATCATGTGGACCCCAGTGTACTGTCTCCTTTCAATTCAGCCTCCATATATGGCCATGCTCTTTCTAAAACATAAACATGATCATGTTATTTTCATCTTTTCTACTAAAAATAAGTCAGAAAGAAACACTCTAAGAAAGTATTGCTTTTGGAATATGGGTGAAAGTGATGTCTAACATGAATGTTGTTTTTCATTGTGCAGACCTGCCAGATCTAAAAATGTAACAATCACAGACTGCACAAACTCAAGTAGAAGAAGGCGGTTACTGAATAACAATCTGAGGATCCATATTAAAAATACTGGTGCACTGAATGACAGCCTGAAAACTTTTGATAGGTTCCTGTTGCCTATATGATCACAACAAAATCCCTTAGAGTGGTACAAAAGGCATGTATATGTGATATGACCCCTACCAATTCTGCAGCCTGTTCTTTTTGCCACTGTCCTTGAGATATTTAATATTTCAGCAAGATCAAATTAGTTAAGAGTCACAAAATAAGCCAGGCAGTATTTGAGTCCCCATGCTTTTGTGAGTACACACCTCTACCTGGAAAACCTACACTTTATCTGCTAAACTACTTAGCTTCAATGTCTGGTTCAAATTAGACTATGGTTTGTAATGAGCTAGCAATATTTCATTTAAAAACTCAGGGGCAGCATAGGGTTGCTAAAGTTCTGTTTTGCAAAGCAAAGACATTCACCTCAAACACAACACAAGTAACATAAGTAACAAAAAGGCCACCAGCTACAAGCACCTCATTTTATGAGAAACAGTATTTTAACATCAAAAAGGAAGAATGTAAATAAACTCAAGAAAAAGAATAAATTCACCTTTTGAAAATATTGGTCTATGTTTCCTGTTTTTCTCGTTTTATTCTGGTTGAGCAAAGTCTTCACTAGACAGCTCTGTCCCACAGAGCAGTATTTTAGAATATTTTTCTGGCAGAGTTAAATAGGACCAATTGTTTTAGACTCCAGGCAATTGTTACAGTCATTGTTCTGTACAGCAGGTATTTTTTTTTTTTTTTTGCATGCTGCTTCCCCTTCTAGAAAGTAAATTATTAATGACATAGACTAAGTCTTATTCATCTTAGTATTATCTGCACCTAGTGGAATGCCTTGTGTATAGTGTGAACACAATGTTGCCTGAATACACGGAAGATTTAATAAATGAAGATAATGCATCCCTTTGTTGGACTGCTTTAGTTGTTAGCAAATTTCTTATGCTAAACTGAAATTCTTCCCTAGATCTCCCACTTCTGCTGCAAAAAACACCTCTATTCCTACTCCAAAATAACAAGATTTCGGATATTTCAGACTGATCTTTTCTTACTCAGGTCACATAACCCCATTTCCTTAAAATATTCCTAGTAGGGAAATATTTGGACACTTTTCAATTCTGTTCCTTCTACTTGCTTGGCCATTAACTATTGGAAGAGCAATTTGAGATGATTGACTAGAATTCCCCGAGCTTTGGTTTTATCATGTGTAAAGTCAGAGTGATAATGATGATTGCAAATTATGTATGTAGAATCTCAGCAGATGGTCAGAAACAGGGTAAGGGCTCAAATAACTGCTGTAAGAAACCTAATATGTGATATAATAAAACAACACAAAAGAAATATATGTGTTATTCACATGACTGTCCAGGGCAGTTCCAGATGAATGCAGAGGGGTTGGGGGGCTGAATTCCAATAGTCCTTCAGAGACCAGATTGATGGAAGCTCTGCTATCTTTAACACGGGCTTCCAGGGTCACCATGGATTGACTCCTAGTTAGCCAGAAGGGGGACAGAACATAAAGGAGTAAGAAAGGGAGGCTTGTATATGCCAGGCATGGAAGCGGCATATGTCACTTTGATTCCCATTCCATTGGCTAGGACTCATAGGATCAATGCCAAAGTGCAAGAGAGATTGGGAAGTAAGGTTGAGTCAAGTGAACTAAAAGAGAGGGAGAGTGGAATTCAATAAACTGTACTACACTCTCCAGTTCAGTACATGAAAGACTATTAAATTGGGTTAAGATGGGTAATGTTGTTTTGTGGTCTCCTTTCACTGTTGATCATATTAGTTTTATGGTCATGTCCACAGTTTGTGTGTTTTTTTAATGTAAATTGTTGTCTATGCTTCTATAAGTATGGGCAATAATTTTTTAAATAAAAAATATCCTTTATTTATTCATATCTAACCACACAAAAAATTGAGTCTACTAAATTTGGAAAATACATAAAAGCCTGAAAAAGAAAAAATAAAAGTCAACTGATTTATCTTTATACAAATGGTGACAATGATATCTACACTTTGAGGATATTATGAAGATAATATTCTATGTATCTGGCAACATATGTTGGACAAAATGGCTTCCAGCATTAACCATTTGTTAACATTTGACCTTATAAACTCACTATTTCCTAAGCATATATATACTTTTTTTTAAGCAAAATTGGATCATTGTCTAATGTATTTTTTGTGGTTGGCTTTTAAAATACATTATGATATATTATGAACTTGTGCTTTTGTAATTAGATTCATTTTGTATACTGTACAACAAATTCCCACAAGCTAATGGCTTAATACACCGTGTTTCCTCTTCAGGAACTCAGGCTGAGATCAGTATGCGATATATTATGAACTTGTGCTTTTGTAATTAGATTCATTTTGTATACTGTACAACAAATTCCTACAAGCTAATGGCTTAATACACCGTGTTTCCTCTTCAGGAACTCAGGCTGAGATCAGTATGTTAACTGTGTTCCCATCTAGAGATCAGTTTCCTCTTCCAAGCTCATTCAGGTTATTAGGCAATTTGGTTTCTTGTAATTATAAGGAGGTCCCTGTTTTCTTGCTGACTGTTAGCTGGGGGAGGCACTTTCAGCTCCAAGAGGCTGCCCTAAGGTCCCAGCCACCTGGCTGCCTCTCATAGCAGCTTACTTCTTAAAAGTCAGCAGAATAATGGTTCTCATGTTTTGCATCTCTTCTCCCTGTCCTTCATAAGGGCTCAAGGACTAGCCAGAACAATCTTCCTTTTGATTATCTCAATATCAATTGATTTGAAACCTTAATTACATCTGCAGAGTTCCTTGACTTTGGTCATATGATGACCTATTAACAGGAATGAAATCAATTATATCCATAGGTCCAGGCAACACTCATGGGAAGGGGATTATACAGGGCATTTCCCTGGGGGTCGGGGGGTGGGATTCGGGAATCTTGGCAAGCATCTGAGAATTCTGCCTACCACAATCAATTTTTTTGTCATGCGGTTTCCAACAGGTATTATACTATTGGCCATATATTAGTGATTATCCACTTCTCTTGGGCACTGGGTAAAATGGCACCTCCCTGTCCCCTTGCAATAAAATGTGGTACAATGACTTCTTTTCTGTAATGGATTGTGAAAGGAAATGATCTGTGTCATTTCTGGTTGGAACTCTTAAGAACTGCTGATGGATTTAGCAACTCCCACTTTCTTTCTGGCATAGCAACCAGCAATGTCTGAGCTAGGGGCTGCTTTGCTCTTAAACCTGAATGATTCTGATGTGCAGAGCCCTATTGTTAACACATGATGGGGGTGTGGCATGAGCAAGAAATGATCTTTGCTTTTTGAAATCATTAAGTTTTATGTCATAGCAGGAAAATTTCTACTCTTACTCTAGATCACTGGACTTTTTTTCCTTTTTAACTAAAGGTAAAATTTTACATATGTTTTTGTTTAATTTCATTATACTGGTTTGGTCTAATTTTCCAACTTGTCAAAATAATTTTAAAGCTTGATTCAGCTAACACCACAGCAATGCCTTTTAGCTTGTGGTCACTGGTACATATGGTAAGTAGCCTGAGATGTCTTAATCCAAATAATGCACGCAAATATTGATTATAACTGGGTCAATGACTGAGCCCTCTGCCATGTCCCTAGAGTTCCTGAATATGACAAAGAGCCATTAATCATTGTCCTCAGGCACTATTATTCAATCGGAGTCATTAAAAGGTATGTCTAGGATTTAATGTTTACAAAAATTATATGGTTACTGAAATTAAAGATGCTTTCATGAAATAAAAACACACAGTATTATGTTATGAGTTTTAACATTCTCTCTTTTTTGAACAGCTTATTAGGGCATGGTTCATGTGCTGTGAAATTCAACCGTTGTAAGTGTCCAATTTCAGTGATGCTCATTTTCCCTTCCCATTTCCTCCTCCAGAATTCTTTCAGAAGCTTGTGCATTCTCCCAGCATGATCAAAGGCCCTTTGTGCCCTTCTCACTTCCTGTGCCATGCAGTTCCTTGCCTTTTCCTGACACTATCCCACATTGGATTTAATTCAAAATTTATGCTTCCCAAGATATTTCTCATAGCCTAATTCCTTGAACTTGAGGCTTATGTAGCCTATTTATGTGATGGTTTTCTTCTGTCTCCAACATCAAATACGTAGAACCTTTATATATTTGCTTTTTCAATTTTTATTATATTTGTCCACCAGCATCTGAAAGTAGTCAATAAAATCAAGGTCAAGATAGCATTAGAGGAATTATAAAAGTATATTTGTCCCCCTCCTTGCTCCTCTTTCTCTATAAGAGTTACACATTTATGGTAATCAGCAGTATGAGATTCCACCAGACATATGAATATAAAGTTAATAACCTGGTTTCTACCCACACAGATTTCACCATTTGGTTATATATAAGGCAACTGACTGTATGTTTGAATTTGCCCTGGAAAGTTTTAGTTTACTCCTTTCATCTCAGTGCAAGTATTAATTGTGCACTTTCAGTCTCAAATGGGGACTTATTATGGATGACAAATTATATGAGCTCCCTAATTATAGGGCTTATATTGAATAAAATTAACTTCTGCTAATATCACTAGAAAGATTTGTGATGGTTAGTTTTATGTGTCAACTTGACTGGGCTAAAGAATGCCCAGATAGCTAGTAAAACATTATTTCTGGGTATATCTGTGAGGGTGTTTCCAGAAGAGATTAGTATTTGAATCAGTAGACTGAGAAGGAAGATAGCCCTCCTCAATGTGGGAGGGAATCATGCTATCCACCTAGGGCCCGAATAGAACAAAAAGGCAGAGAAAGAGAGAACTCACTCTTTTCTGCTTGAACTGGGATATCCAGCTTCTGCTGCTGTCAGTCATTAGTGTTCCTGGTTCTCAGGCCTTTGAACTTGAACCAGGACTTCCACCATCATCTCCTCTGGGTATCAGACCTTTGGACACCACTGGATTTCCTTGGATCTCCAGCTCGCAAACAGCAAATGGTGGAACTGCTCATCTTCCATAGTTACATGAGCCAATTCATATATAATCTCTTTCTCTCTCTTTGTGTGTGTGTGTGTGTGTGTGTGTGTGTGTGTGTGTATGTGTGTATATATATATATATAT
>NW_007727523.1:255834-257778 GCF_000696425.1 Galeopterus variegatus
ATATATATATATAGATGGATAGATAGATGTACTGATAGGTAGTCCCCACCTTATGATGGTTTGACATAATTTTTCTACTTCATGATGGTGTGAAAGTGATACGCATCCAGTAGAAAGCAGCATGATACTCTCCAGTGAAGCCAGCAGAGGCAGGAAGCCACAGCAAGCCACAGCTTCCAGTCAGGCACATGATCAAGAGGGTAAACAACAAATGCTGTGCAGCATACTGTGTACCCAGATGATTTTGCCCCACTGTAGGCTAATGTAAGAGTTCTGAGCACGTTTAAGATGGGCTAACCTAAGCTGTGATGTTTTGTAGGTTAAGTGTATTGAGTGCATTTTTGACTTAATATTTTCAACTTATGATGGGTTTATCAGACTTAACCCCATTGTAAGTCAAGGAGTATCTGTATACACACACACTTTGTGTATATACACATATCCTATTGGTTCTGTTTCTCTGGAGAACCCTCATACAAATATCAAAAAATAAAAGAGAGCAGAACGTAAGATTTGAAAAATTCTGAGCCTATCCATATTGAAAGAAATGAGAAAGCCTGTTCAGGAAAGATCAGGAAGGCTGTGGTCAAACAACCACCCAGTAAAGAGATTAGTCAGCCATCTAAGCAAAAGACAAGACCTCTTGTCCAAGAAAACGGAAGAATGACCCTGAAGGAAATTTGATATCATCAGGGATGCCACCCTCATCACAGCCCCACTACAAAGTTCAAGGGCCAGAGAGGCAAAGCAATTTCAAATGCAAAGAAAATTCTGATTTTCTGGAACATGGGATACAATCAGTCTTTTAAATATTTACTTATTTAGTAAGAGGGAAATGGTATAACCTTATTATTTTAATGTAAATGTCTATAACTATAATGGGAGTTGAATACCTTTTCATGTGGTTATTTTATATTGCTTAGTTATGTTCTTTGCTTATTATTCTAGTGAGTTGATTGTCCTCTTACTGGTGGCAACACTAGAATTTCTATCTAGGGAGAGCTTAAAATAAGCAACTTTGTTGTGATGGTTAAAGCTAAGGACCTTGCCCTGAAATTGTGATTGCACTGTACTTTATATAAGATTGAGAAAAAGTCGATTGTCCTTATCAAAGAATGGAGGACAGGTAATGGGAATAGCCTCCCCATCTTGCCACCCCACTTTAATTTCACCACTGCTTTTATTTGATTTATAAGAGCTCTTTGTTTGTTAAATAAATCAGCCCTTTTTATGTCATATTTGTTGCGAATATTTTTTCTGGTTCCTCTTACAACTCTATCGAGAGTAATTTTTACCCTTTAGAATTTTTATATGAACTAATATATCATTCTTTTTCTGGCTTTTGGAGTAATGGTAGTATTTAGAAAATACTTCTACGATGCACGACTACAAACATTTTTACCCATTTTTACTGGTACATTTATGGTGTTATATAGTTATGTTTAAATTTCTGATTCACCTTGGTTATATTTTCACAAGAAAGAATACAGAAATCCAGCTTTTTCTTAAAAAAAATGACTGACTGATCATGGGATGCAGTTACAGTTTTTAAAAATGTTATTGTAAAATTCTCTATCCAGATCTAACTAGAGGAAAATAAACAAATTCACTTCTTTTTGTTGTGATCACTCAGCATTTGCTTCAGGTGTTCTGCAATATTTTAATGAAGACACTCCTTTTCCAATATTTATTCTGGTTCAGAATACACCTCAACACAAATTAAATGCTCTTCAAATAAAGTGACATCAGGGGAGAACAAAATATAAAATGACTACATATGTAGAGTGTAGTTCAACATGGAGTTCAATTTACTGTCAACAACATGATACTGGGCACACAGTCCAGCTGCCTGCCCCCTTCCATAAACAAACAACAAAAGTCAAATGTTGGTAAAAATGGAAGTCAGCTTTTACTCAGGAATACCAGTGACCTGAGGATGTTAGG
>NW_007727523.1:258899-263956 GCF_000696425.1 Galeopterus variegatus
TTCAGCCATGTGAGGACATGGTAAAAAGCTGGCCATTTGTGAAGAGAGCCTTTCACCAGGCATCAAGTCTGCTGATGCCTTAAGCTTGGACTTCTCAGCCTTCAGAACTGTGAGCAATAGGTTTCTGCTATTTATAAAAACAAATGAAGGCAAATGCAAAGATGAGGCTATGCCTGAGGGACCTCAGCATGCCTTACCTGTCACTGCTTCACATCTCAGGCTATGCTCCCTGAACCCCAGTGCAGGCCTGTTCCTTCATTGCCTTAGGTGAAGCTATGGCAGGCCCCAGCGTGTCTCAGGCCATGTTAATTTCCCCTCTGGAGGGCACAGACAGCAAATTTTGGCAGAATCCCTGTAGCAGCTCAGAATGCAGGAGCCCAGGGCCAGACCACCTCCACCTAGATTTCAAAAGATGGACAAGCCTGGAGCCTTGGGCATGCCAACCAGGCAGAGAACACTATGGGGTGGGGCCACCTAGGTGATCCCAGACCAAAGAGCCACCAGCATGTGATTCTAAGACAGAAAAGCCTCAGGCATGCAACTCCAACCCCTGAGTGCTGCTGTGTGGCTGTGCCCAACAAAGCTGTGGGAGCAGGGCCACCAAGAGTCTTGGCGCCCAACTCCTGTATGGCAAAGCTCAGGGCAGGACTTCGGCCTCAGGGGCCCTGAAGGTCAGAGCATGGGGACAAAGACGATTATTCTCAAGCCTTAAGGCTTAATATTATTTGCCCTGTTGGGTTTTGAACTTGCTTGGGATTTATTATTTATTTCTTCTTTCCTATTTCTCCCCTTTCGAATGGGATTGTGTATCCTATGCCAGACTCACTATTGTGTTTTGAAAGCACATTACATGTTTGATTCCACAGGTTCACAGATGTAGAGCAATTTGCCTTAGACTGAATCATACCTTTGGTCTCAACCATATCTGATTTAGGTGATATTTAGATGAGACTTTGAATTCAGACTTTAAAGTTCATGCTGGAATAAGTTAGGAATTTTTGAGCCATTGGGATGGAATGAATGTGTTTTGCATGCAAGAAAGAAATAAATTTGGGAGGACCAGGGGTGAAATGCTATGTTCTGAATATTTATGTCCCCCAAATTCATATGTTGAAATCTTAACCTCCAAGGGACGGTATTAGGAGGTGAGACCGTTGGGAGGTGACTGGGTCATGAAGATGGAGCTCTAATGAACGATATCAATTCCTTTATAACATAGACCTCAGAGGGCTAGTTAGCCTGTTTCACCATGTGAGTTCACAGCAAGAAGACAGTCATCTACATGAAGATGGAGCTCTAATGAACGATATCAATTCCTTTATAACATAGAGCTCAGAGGGCTAGTTAGCCTGTTTCACCATGTGAGTTCACAGCAAGAAGACAGTCATCTACAAACCAGGAAGAGAGCTCCCACCAGACACTGAATCTTCTGGAGCCTTGGTCTTGGACTTCTCAGGCTCAAAAACTGTAAGAAATATATTTTTGTTGTTTATAAGCCACGCAGTCTGTGGTATTACTCTTATAGCATTCCAAGCAGTCTAAGACAAGTTTCATCAAGCCCTGCCTCTTAGCTGCTCCCCAAATTTGAAGTGAATAACTGCAATATGCAAACCTTACAATGAGCAAGCTCTAATGTAACATAAAGAAATAGGAAAAGGTCATTAGATTGTTCTGCCAGCAGGACTGAGTCCTTGTGTTTTTTATGCATTTGGCAATATGTGAGAAAAACAAATATTAACATTTTTCTGCACAGACTAAGTTATACCTACTAGCTAAGAAACTATCTGGAAAAATCATTAGCTCAGATTTCTAGAAGAATTTGCATCACTACTCACCTGCCAATTGATACTTGCACATACATGGCAGCCCTGATGCTGCTGACATTTTTCAGAAAATGGACTCAAGTCAAGGTTACTAATTTAGATTATCTAGGAATTAAATTTTTCAACGTGTAAGTTGAGTTTGTAATTCATAAGATTGTTGTGTGAATTAAAAACAATATAGCATAATAAAATACGTGAAAGTACTTCTCATAGAACCTAGCACAAAAAATGTTAGATGTTATCTCATGTGAATTCTCGTTCACTAAAAGTGGCTGCCAAGAGTGCTGTCTTGAGAGAGGCAAAGACACCCCAACTAGGAATGTCATGGTGGATGTTGACATGTCATCGGCAGGGAAAGGGGAGAGAGTGGCCTCAGTACTCCTGTGCCATATTTCCCATCATGAAATAATACATATTTATAATAGTTATTTAAGTTTTTTAATTATTTTTTTTTACTCTCAAGTGACTTATTTTAATTGTTAATATTCTTGGATTTAAAATGTTTTAAATTGCCTTTTTTGTTTGAACAATTGGAAGACATTATCAAAGGAGGTATATATTTTCTCCTTCACTTGAAGATTTTTCTTCCTGCTGACACCAAGAGATAGTAATCTTCTTCACAAGTTTTTGGTGTATGAGGTTTAGATGATGACATAGGAAACAATGATGGGACATGAGCTGCTAAGTCTTTCCCTGTGTTACTTTAGACTCAGCATGTTCAAATCTGGCCTACTTGAGTAATATCTAAAAACCTTGTTCTTAACATGTCAGTACTTGATGTAAAAAAAAAAAAATGATGCTCCTTATTGGCTAAGCACAGGAAAAAAGCCATTGGCAAAATTATGAGATAGGAAAAGTTTGTCTTCGGCATTCTCCACCTCTATTTTCAGTCCCCTCCCCGATCACAATCCTGGCCTTATTTATGAACTTGTTCCAGTCCCCCATTCCCATCCCTAGGCTCAGTATTTTCATAATATAACTGAGAAAAGTCATATTGCAGAGTAATTTTCAATATGTATTACTGCCTTAATGTTTACCCTTTATGTCTCCACCACCAAGTGTATTTGCATTTAAAAAGGTGAGACTGTTAAGTCCAAAATAATACATTGTTAGTGGGGGAATTTTAAGCATAATGTAATTTGCCAAGGAGAGACAATTTTGCAAATAAGCCTTCATGTTATCCTATGAATAAAATATTTATGCACACGCACACACTGTTTTTATATATATATATATATATATAATATATATATATTGATTTATATATATATAAAATATATATTGATTTATATATATAATATATAAATATATATTGATTGCTTATGTCATCTATTGTCAATGTTGGCTATGACTACAATGCTATGTATACTATTTTCAACTTGGTATTCAAAAACATCTATAGTTAGCCTCACTTTCACCATCCTTCCTTATCTTTCATCACTTTCTAAATTGAAGCTCGTGCTCCTAGAACTTTACTGTGCTTTATATTTAGTTTGCTCTTTCAGTATTTTTTCATGAATTTCTTCTGTCTCCAATTTATTCTATTTATTTAAATCTGTCTCATCTTTAATATTCAGATTGAATCCTGTTTTTTACATCAATCAAGTAGTCAATGAATTTACCACCCTGGGTTAACTCCTGATAGAAAAACATAGTGAATTATATTAATAGGTTCAAAGACAGCATGAAATAATGAAAAAGAAAATAAAAATGGTATCTTTAATATTCAGATTGAATCCTGTTTTTTACATCAATCAAGTAGTCAATGAATTTACCACCCTGGGTTAACTCCTGATAGAAAAATGTAGTGAATTATATTAATAGGTTCAAAGACAGCATGAAATAATGAAAAAGAAAATAAAAATGGAATATTGGATTGAGTGTGTGGCAAGCAGAATAAAGGCCCTCCAAGGATGTCCACAATTGTGATTCTGGGAACTTGTGAATATGCTAGATTACATAGCAAAGGGAAACTAAGGTTGCAGGTGGAATTACAGTTGCTAATCAAGATAAGATGATTATCCTGGTTTATCTGGTTGAGCTCAGTATAATACAGTGGCTTTTAAATGACAAAAAGAAGGCAGAAAAATCAGAACAAGAGAGATGGAATTGTGATAAAGACTTGAACAACCATTGCTGGCTTTGAAGGTGAAAGTGAACCATGAGCCAAGGAATACTGGCAGCCTCTAAAAGCTGAGAAAGACAAGAAAATGGATTATTCCCTAGAACCTCCAGAAAGGAATGTATGTACATCTACAACTTGATTTCAGATGAATGAGACTCATTTCATACTTTTGACCTCTAAAACTGTGAGATAATACATTTGTGTTGTTTTAAGCCACTAGGTTTGTTGCAATGTTTTACAGAAGCAATAGGAAACCAATATAAGCATGTTGAAAGAATCAGGATTCAAATAAGATAGTGATAGGTAAGTATAAGAATGATTAAGAGTTTGGAAGTATTTCATATTAGGAATAGTTGAAGAAACTGGGAACATTTATCTGGAAAATGGTAAATTGATCTGGGTTTATAATAATTATGTTTATTTATTTCATAGACATGGAAAATTTGAATGCAAAAAAATTTTAACGATATTTTAATGCTATATGCTAAGCTCTGTTGTAAGATCTTAATACACGTCTAATGCTCAAAACAATCATATGAGCTAGATACTCTTATTATTTTCTGTGCAAAATAAATAGAAACAAAGATATGAAATAATTTGTTCCAGGGTCTTGTATCAGCTACGAGGTGCATGGGATTTGAATAGTCTGATTTCAAAACCTCTACTCTTCCTAGTACACTACTCTGAAGAGGGTATCCATTTATTCTATGTGATTTCAAAGGGAAAAATGGAATATGGGAGGTGAAAGTTACAGTGATTTATGCTATTTCTGGTGAGGGAAGAAATTTTAAAGCACAAAGATGTCAATAGTTAATTTGGTAGAGACCCAGTATAGATTGATTAGGTTGAGAAATGGTAGGGACATGGTTAACCCAGAGCAGCAGTTTAGTTTAGAGAAGAAATCAGCTGTGATCTGAGTGATAAAAACAGGTGAAAGTGGAAAAGATTAGTAGTGAAAATGCTTGATTATCTTGAAGAAGAAAAAAGTGGTGAGGAAAAGATCTGGGATGATTCCATTTCTGGAGGTGTCTGCAAAACAGTACAGTATGGAGTTCTGGTCAAGATGGTGGAATAGATGGTTCCCAGCATCACTCTCTCCCACAAATCAA
>NW_007727523.1:264128-264805 GCF_000696425.1 Galeopterus variegatus
AGGTGGCAGGGGAGAAGAGGGCCTTGGCAGCCCCCAGGACAGCAAGACCACTAATAGGGTTACCATAGACCCACACGGGAGCGAGGAGCCAGAACAGCTGAAAAAAGGGAGCCATTCAGAGGCCAGTGAGTCATCACAAGGGACTGGCAGAGGGCCCATCCTATGGGAAGTGTTTGGAGCACGGGCAGTGGGGGAGACAGGCCTACTGGGAGAACACTGTACCGCAGCAAGGACAGCCAACCCGCCCCCCAATCAGCACAGGACCACTCAGAGGAGATTGGTTGGGAATGCAGAATTGCATGGGGTGAAATTTGCTGAAAAACTCAGGCCCAGGTCAGAGTTTCTACACAACCCAGATCCACCAGGTCTTTGGAGAGCTGGCAGGTCTTTAAGGTCAACCATTAAACCCTGAGCTGCACAAAGAGCCTTCCCTAGGGAAACAGCAGCAAAACAGCAGTTTAGCTCAACGAGCTCAAGGACTGGTTCCCACAGGAAGTTTCCCTGTTTTGGAAGTAATCAAAGGACAAGAAATTAGTTCTGGCCCAGGCACACCACTAACACCTTGGGGCCTGCCTGGGAAACAGAGGCTTGGAGCTGGGGACCGGACCCTGCTCCCACATCCAGGCACACTGCACCAGTGACTCGGGTCCCACCTGGGGACCCGAGGCATGGAGAAG
>NW_007727523.1:266432-267759 GCF_000696425.1 Galeopterus variegatus
GGGAAAAGAAAAAAGCATCATATTAGTATAAATAGATATTTATTATTAATATGTGATTAATACTCAAGGAATAATTCTATCATATATCCAAGTTAAAGTATAAAAAATTAATAAAGTTGCATATGCATGTAAGACAAAAACTTGGTTTACACTGAAACTTCAGCAGGAAAGCAGCTTTAAGTCAAAGGAGCTGTTGTTATTTGGAATGCTTAATATCAAACCTGTAATTTGCAGTACTTATATATACTTGAAAACATAGATGTATATAAAGAATAAAGAGCAATCATTTAAGCAACAAAATCAATTAAAATTACTTCCATCCCATAGTATTTATAGGCTGCATGAAACATAGATAAACATTACTGACACTGGAAATTGCCATCTTCCTGGATCTGGAGCTAGGTAAATGATTTTTCTATTTCAGGATCTTTCTTTCATTTTAACTCGAGTCTCCACTAACTGGACTTTCTTTCCTCTCCTTGAAAACCCCCACATGCTTTCTAAGTAACAGGCAAGAGTAACTTTTATTTTGATTAAGGTGCAGTCCAAATATTATGTTTACTGTATTTACAAGATTTAAGTTTTGTCTTTACATCAAATAATAAATTTACCCAATGGTATTCACAGTAGTTGGCTGAATGTTTTGCTTGACANCCTGAGCTGCACAAAGAGCCTTCCCTAGGGAAACAGCAGCAAAACAGCAGTTTAGCTCAACCAGCTCAAGGACTGGTTCCCACAGGAAGTTTCCCTGTTTTGGAAGTAATCAAAGGACAAGAAATTAGTTCTGGCCCAGGCACACCACTAGCACCTTGGGGCCTGCCTGGGAAACAGAGGCTTGGAGCTGGGGACCGGACCCTGCTCCCACATCCAGGCACACTGCACCAGTGCCTCGGGTCCCACCTGGGGACCCGAGGCATGGAGAAGGGGACTGGACCCCCCTCCCACAACCAGGCAAACCACGCCAGCACCTCAGGGCCTGCCCGGGGACCTGAGGTATGGAGTTGGAGACCAGACACACCCCACAACCAGGCACACTGCCAGTGCCAAGGAGCATGCCAAAGACAGCAACCCCATGTGGGTGGTGCATCACAGCCACCACAATAACCATGGCTGCCACGAAAGCAGCTAGATGCTATAACCACCACGCAGATGGTCTGACAACCACTGGAGTGCATTGACACAAGGAGAGTCACCAGCAGTGATAAAGAAAAGAGGACATCTCTCTCCACAAAGCCCATTTCCGAGTGACAGAAGGGGCATCTGCTCTATGATAATATTGGGGGACCTGATCACACCTGTCAGCATTGAACAGATCATCTAGGCAACG
>NW_007727523.1:267870-270613 GCF_000696425.1 Galeopterus variegatus
CATCAAATAATAAATTTACCCAATGGTATTCACAGTAGTTGGCTGAATGTTTTGCTTGACAGATTATTTTCACTTGGGGAATTATCCAAACATTTAAAAATATTTTGTAAATAAAACCAAATACCTAGATTCGAGGCTTGTGGAACAGAAGAGATAGATCTATTTCTTTAAAACAAAGTGCTTCTGAGACAAAATGTGAAACTAATTTTACATGTGGCTTCAAATGATCTAGACTTTTAAAAAAAATCTGTATTTAGGAGCTTAAATTAAAAAAAAATCAGTCTTTGAAAAGTCATAAAGCACTTTGGCACCTCTTAATTTATCACATCCTTGTAGATAATGGGTATATGTATATAGGTAATAAAGAAAGTATAGAAGATGTAAGGAAAGATAAGTAATACATCTATTTAACTAAACTTTTTCCCAGTAACTTGAGGTCCTAAATTTGTTATAGGATAGCTCTGAGCCTTCTACGACTGACATACCTTTACCTATATATATATAAGTCGGTATTCCAAAAGGGTGATTGTTTTTGTCTCCTTCAGTATTAGGTCAGTGTCCTAAAGGTTAAATGAAAAAGAAAATCAAAGTTATATATTTTATTTGCCTGATCTTCACTAGGAAGACACTGTGAGCTGGACCACTCTGCCCCTCCTTCCCAAATCATCACAAATTGGTCCCCTCTTTGCTCAAGACCTTGTGCATTTTCTGCTATTACATTCACTCAAAGTCTACTATACATAGATTAAGACCAAAATTATGTAAACACAACATGTAACATGAATACAGAATATGAAAGGCTCCAGTAAATGCTTATTGGATGAAGATGAGAAAATGATTTTTGTAAGCTAGACTGCAGTTTCCACCTCTTTACATAAATTGATCTATTCGATAAAATAAGAGAACTGGATCGTCTTTGCAGTGTGGATGGCCTAACTGGGACATTCTCAGGGCATTTCCAATGACCTTATTATCTGTCAAGCAATGTGTTCTGGTAAAATTTTAGATTTTAGTCTTATCAATGAATGACTTAATTTTCTGTCCTATTTCTATTATTTTTTGCTACTACATTCATTAGTACCTTATCTCCAAAGATGACAGCTAACAATTTCTCTCCTCCCTTTATGCACATACATCTGCCTACATCAAAAGGTAGTGTTTATCCTATCTCAATAACCCCAAGTCTGTATCTGATCCTGACTTTGTAACAGGTTTCAACTGTGGCAGAAGGGATGTTCTGGGAGTTCTCAATCAAGTCTTTAAGAAGACTAGCAACTTTCCTCTCCTGACTCTTGGAACCCAGCCTTCATTCTGGGACGAGCCCAAGGTACATGGAAAAGCATGTGGAGGATATTAAGTGTCCCCGATAGACAGCCTTAGCTAAGCTACCAGCCAACAACCAGTGCAAATTGCCAGTGAACCATCTTGGTGCATGAGCACAGTTGAGTCCCCAAATGACTGCAGCCACAGCTAACAGTGCATGGAGTGGAACTGCCCATATGACCTCAGGCTAATCACAATATTATAAGACATAATAAAACAGCTATTATTTTAAGTTTCTAAATTTAGGGGTTTGCTATACAGCAAAAGATAACTGGAACAACAGTCTACTTTCTTCTAACACATGAAGACAGCTTAATTTTTCAATACCGTATCACTTCCAGCTCCTGAAAAGATCCAAGCATTGCTCTGCAGAAATGATAATATTAAGCTATCTTATTAATATAATATGCAGTAATTGTCTTATTAAAATAATATGTGAAATAAAAATGGTTTTCATTCTTGGTGCTAAAAAAATCTCAGATTTTATTTATGTTGTCCTGTATGTGCATGCTATACATTGGCTTGTAGTAGAAACTGCTCTTTGTCCCCAAGTATTTGTTCTCCTCTTCTTTTTTGGTGATACAGCACCTGAATTTTGGCTAGACATATAGCAGCTCAGGATGGAGACTGAGTTTCTCAACCTGCCAAGCTGCTGCAATTTCTGATCAAGGAGATACAAATTGTAATCTCCTGTGCACACTTGGGGAGACTGGTTGCACCTCTTTTCCTTCCTTTGAATGGAAGAAGGATAATATATTTAGAACATATCTTGGACCAAAAAGACAAGGTTATGTAGGTAGAAAGGGGCCTGGGCCTTGCATTGTGAGGCATCGTGTTCACCTTGGACTGTCTACTAAGAGTTTTGAATGATAAAGAAACAGCTTCTGATTTATTTAAACACCTTATTATCAGGATTCCCCAATATTTGTAGCTCAGACTAATCTTCAGCGATGTAGCAAGTATACCGGGCTCTAGGCTGAAACCCTTTGCTAGTTGTCCACATATCTATACCTATCTTTTGAACTGAGATTGCTAGAGCACATTTTTTTCCTCAATGACACACTTTTCTTTACATAAAACAGAAATAACCATAACCCACTTCAACTAATTATCTTCTTAAGATGCCATTAGAAAGTCTGAGATAAATGTGTGATGTTAGCATCAAGTTAACCCAGAATCTTTCCATATGCAAAATCTTTTAATGTTCTTTCATCTCTAGTAATGTGTTTGAATGCTAAACAGACATTATTAGTAAGGAAAAGAAATCAGTTTTGGGAAAGAAGATATACATTGATGTAAATGTTACAAAATGAAGCTTTCAAGGTAGTATATGCACAAGTAAATGATTAGGTAACATACACACACACACAGGATATTTTAAAGGACGAGCATAATAGGGCAGCACTGGCTAGACAACTCA
>NW_007727523.1:270639-271272 GCF_000696425.1 Galeopterus variegatus
ACACACACACAGGATATTTTAAAGGACGAGCATAATAGGGCAGCACTGGCTAGACAACTCACTGTGAAGGCATTTAGTTTAGCATTGGGTGCATTGCGAGGACATTACCTCCTGGCTCTAGGGTAATATCTTAATATATAATTAAAGCAGCATGCTGAATGTGATAGTGTCTGATACTGTTTATTAGACACTAATAGGGCCCAGAAAAGACGGTAGTCCATGAAATAGAATTTGAATATTTGACCAGGTCTAGAAGGCTCAGGTGGCCCGATGGGAACTCCCATATCTGAACAGGAAAAGTAAACCAGGGTCTAGGGGGCCATGCCAGGTCCAAGCCTGCAATGGTTACCAGGGCTGGGGACTGGAGACGGTCTGCTGCCAGTCTAGGCCCTGGACTCTGACCCCCACAGGCAGACTTTATCCACCTTAATGTGGTTCTGTGAGACACTCCCTTGGGAAAAGGGACTTGAAGACAAATAAAGAAAGCAAGTAGAAGAAGGGTGGGGAGGGAGAGACAAAGGAATGTGTTTTCAGAAAGGAGAGCATGCCCTTCACAAATGACAGCATCTGTCAGCATATGTGCTTGCTGATCAAATGTCTAGCAAAACATTACTGAGTCACGGGGGAACATCA
>NW_007727523.1:271528-273876 GCF_000696425.1 Galeopterus variegatus
AGCATATGTGCTTGCTGATCAAATGTCTAGCAAAACATTACTGAGTCACGGGGGAACATCACGGTTATTATTATTATCACAATTTGGTGAAAATAATGTTACTTTATACTCTGCTTCAGAATAGGCACAATATGAAAAGTCAGGAGTGTTTTGACACAAATGCTGCACAGTCCAATATTATCCTCTCTCTCTACTTTCCTTACCTACATGCTTTGTTTACTGGATTAGCAACTATTTCCCAATGGCAAGATAATATGCATAAAGAAGAAGATACAAAAAGGTACATTTTAGATTATTTATTAATACCAAGGTACACTTTTCTACCACAACACCCAAAAAAACATTTTTGATAAATCACCCCAATATACTTGCAGAGACATGTATACACACAAGAGTATAGTCTTTGGATTCTATTCCATAAAATACTAAGCAATGATTTTCATAAAATGAAGAGAATGTCCCCATATGGCATATTTTAAATTTATTTTATAAAGCACAAGTATACATACTTTTTGTCACTTTTTGTCTATTTAATATCATGACAAACACCGCTATTATTTATGTACGTGTAAAATCCCTTCTCAATCTCTCAAAAATACCATGTTGATTTCCTGTAGAAACGAATTTCAAGGTTTGGTTATACTCAATTATCTCTTAAGATTTATCTTTCTGATTTATTAAAGCAGCCCAGCTATTTCCTAGTTAGCCATCATTTTAAAACTTAACTATATCTTGATGGGAATCCACATAGTGTAAAAATATGCAGGTTAGAAATATGTGGAAATTTGCTTGGCTATCCATATCTTCTTAAAAAAGGAAATGCTTCACACAAGCCTACAAATGAGAAAGTTATGATTCAGTAACAACAACATGCAGATCACTGTTTTTTCTTTCTGTAAAGGCTTCTCAGATACAGTGAAAGGTGCAGTTTGGGATTTACCTTTTGTAGTGTAACTTTGCAGAAAGTTTCTTGCTTCCTAACTCCCAAATAGATATTAAAAGATGTCTGAGTTCCTTAAAAAAAAAGAAAAAGCAAACTAACGTGACTGTCACTGTATTCTTTATTCTCTTGACAAAGTGATAAATTCTATCACTAAAAAAAAATTGTGTATGTAGTCTATAAAAAGTTTTCTATGTGAAGATGGCAGAAATATAAGAAGGTTTACCATGCCATGAACATCTGATTGAAATCTGAACTTGGTTCCATGATCCTACCTTTTTTTCATGAGCTCTAACTTAATCCATTTCCCTGCTACGGTTCACAAGGGGAAGAGCAAGATGAGCCTACAAAGTAAGAAATTGTAACGTTAGAACAAATCAAAGGAAATAATCTTAGTGCCATTACTTGTTGAAGTCATTCCAGTGGTAGTCTTTTCAGAGATCTATGTGGTTTTAGTACTGAACTTCTTTGTAAAAATAACGTAAGTTAGGCTTGTCATTCATAGCAAAAATGGTGCCGGTGATTATGTCAAACTCACCTCAGAGGACCTGCTGATCACCTGTGAGGAAAAGAAGGAACTAGTGAGGAAAAGATGGCCTCTGTCTTGTGGAACAATGCCACCTGAGAGTTGTCTTTTGGAAACTTTCACCTCCAGGCTGGAATTTTTTACTAGCACATTTGTTTGCTGACAGGTATTAGTCTCTACACCTTCAGAAATGCCAACTTCTGAAAAATTTATTATTCTCCCATGTATTACTAACTATAGAGGCAGGCAAAAATACCAGGAATCTCTTGAGCAAATACAGTGTCATATGATATTTTATCATCAAGTTTCCAGACTCTGGAGATTTGGATAAATAATGCAATTTTGAGGGGTTTTTTCCCCCTCTAAATTGAACCCAATTTAAATTCTGAAACTTCAGAAGCAAATCTGAAAATGGCAATTATTTTCCTCTTGTTTTCTGCATGTATTTTAAATTTTATCTGCTCTTTTGTAGCTTGAGAGTATTGTTTATTTTCTTCCTGAAAATTTGTCTGTATAATAAGAAATGAAGAGGTATTCCAGTGATGAGTTTTATTTCGTGAAATATTTTGGCCAAAGCAGGTTACTCAGGTCAGCAAGTACTTTTGGATTTCAGGTCGAATGCAAACAAAAAATATGAACGTGTGTATGAGTTGATTGCAGGTGTTCACCTGGACAGCTGCAATGTCTCCTTTTTATATATAGAAGTAAATCAGAAGGGGTGGCAGAGAAGAAGAGTAGAAAGGAAAGACTTTTATTTTAGCAGAGTCCTTAGGCTAATCCCATTTACAGTGAAGTAACAGAATCTATTTGCTGACCTGCCAAAAGGTGTATGTCTCTACTGAAGGAAATTCATTCTTTGGTAATTAAAACGTGCACACCTTA
>NW_007727523.1:274283-275115 GCF_000696425.1 Galeopterus variegatus
GTGGCAGAGAAGAAGAGTAGAAAGGAAAGACTTTTATTTTAGCAGAGTCCTTAGGCTAATCTCATTTACAGTGAAATAACAGAATCTATTTGCTGACCTGCCGAAAGGTGTATGTCTCTACTGAAGGAAATTCATTCTTTGGTAATTAAAACGTGCACACCTTATGTGTATTCTTGATTGCGGTTATGTGTTTGCTTTTTAATTTGGGGTTCATAATTACCATCAACAATTAAGCAACAGTGGAAACCCCTGTAGTAATCAAGTGTAACAAATATATTTTTTCTGTGAATCTGTGAAGGAGAAAAAAGTTAGCCCTGCTTTTCCTGGAGCTGATAACATTTTGAAAGGTAATGAACTATAAAGGAAGAAAATAGCTAACACAGGCTTTGTTTAGCTAGCTTGGCCTGGATTGCTGTTATAAAAAATATATACTGTTGTAAATCCTACAATGTAAAAGAATAACACTGATATACGATGAGTAAAAATAGATTCACACATTGTTATAGCAAACACTCAAAACTCAGCTATTGCTGATTTGTACACTGCTGTCCTTCTTTCTTAGAAACTCCAAAATCTACTTTCTATTCATATTTTGTCATTTCCCTGCCTCAAGGAACTTTATGTAGAACTTAACTTTGACTACAGATTTTGTAGCAAATATATATTTTCTTTTCCTAAAGTGAGAGTCATTTATCTTGACATATGACCATGCTAGCTGAACACATCATGCATAAATGTTATGTAGCATGGCCAGAATATAGAATGTTCTTTCTTATGAAACAGTTTTGTTAAGAAAAAGTTACTATATTATGAAAAAAAGACCATACTTTAC
>NW_007727523.1:276144-278286 GCF_000696425.1 Galeopterus variegatus
TTCAGCTGCAAACTGGATAATTCAGCATTCTCTGAAAATGTCCTGAGCTTTTGTATCTTTTTGCCTCGTCCATATTTTTCCTTCTGTGTGGAATGCTTCTTTTCATCATCTATGCCAATGAATATCCTCTCCTTCCTTAATGGCCCAAATGAATCACTGGCTCCCCACGAGTGTGCCCTAATTCTTTCAGGTGGAATTAATTATTCTCTCTTTTAAGATCACAAACTGTATTTGTTAACTACTCCAAATTTTCTATTCTGTATGTCCATTTCCTTGTTTCTTACAAGTTATAAATTCTTTGAAAGAAAGATCGCATTTTATACATGTGTATCCTTTGCTTCACCCATTATATCTTGCATATAATAAACACTCAATAAATATTTTTGAATTGGCTTTCTTATTGATGGATTATTTTATAAATCAGCTTTTTCACGTATTCAGAAATGTCGGAAATGACAACGGTCTGGTTAATTTAGGAATACCATAGGGATATACAATGCACACATTCTAGAGAGGTCTCTTCAATATTCAGCATTCAAAAACTTGATAATTTTCTATTGTTATTGTTTTTGCACATTTATTCTTTTTTAAATTAATTTTTAGAAAGCAGCTTCTCATCCAACATCTATTATAAACATTAAAGAAAAATAAAAATTATGAAGGAAGTGTTTCCTAATTATACCTAAGGACACATAATGTATCTTTAGCTCTTTACACCATTCTTGCAAAACTGGATAAAATATGTATACTTGTCATCCCAGACTTCCAGTTGACCATTTTTAGTCCAATGTTCAGTGATTTAGCCATAGCAACAATTGCCAGTTATAGAAATAATTTTTATTATCACTACTGATAGAAGTTTAACATTTCAAGAATTTATTGGGTCAGATCTAATTCTTAGGATGTAGAACCTTGAGGATTGCCTAGTTAAAGGCTTCTTAGTATTGGATTTATAGAATTAGAGATGTGGATGACTCTTCTCAATTTACATGCTAATTTTAATATTTATTTTTTCTTCCTCCACCCCTGTAGCTTTTTGCATATTCTCATACACTGTTATAACATCCTAAAATTTCAATAACCACTAAAATTACCCATCTAAATTTACAAATGAGTTCCAGAGAGATAAAAAGATACACATATGTCATTGCCTCTCTGAAACCAGAACCCAGGTCTTCCAATTCCATGCACAGTGATTTTTCTAGACATTATGCTACTTGGTACCATATTGTAAATTCATAACATATTTATATACTCTTTATTAACATTAAAGATAAACACGAGAAAATGATACATTAAATGATAACAGTAAAAATTAAGCTTATTGCTCTGGTTTGTTTGTCCTTGAATTCTTAAATTTATTCCGGGAGTAGAATGTAGCACAAAATATTAGTTACAACATGACCAATTCTTAGCCTTCTTTTTTCTGTTTATTTTCTGATTTTAAAAGTTTTCTTTAAAGCAGATAAAAGCTCTGCATTTTGAGACAAATCTCTAAGTACAAAGGGAAATGACAGCCTGCCCCAAATAGCCCTGATACAGTAAGGAAGCATTTGAATTACTTTTCTGCTTAGGGGAAAAGTAAATGATCATACTTTTGACTTTAAAAATATTCAGCATTTATTTTATTGATATGCTTTCTGACAGTGATTTTTTCTTTAATAATAAAACAGACATACACAGCAAAGCCAAAACACAGAAAAAATTAAACCAAAACTGATATGGAAAATATTAAGAACTTTACTTATTTTCTAGGAATCTTAGTTATTTTTCTGGATGAAAAAAGAAATATTTGGTGCCAATGATCGATACATAGCAATATACAAAATACGCTATATATTTCTTCAATTAAAATAGTAAACAAACAACTGCTACTATGTCCTATCACTGTTATAGTAAATGAGGACTAGCTTCAGATTAGAAATCCAATTTCCTAGAATAAAATGTTAAATTTTTATTTCTCTAAAGGCCTACTATAGCCTTTCTGGTGATCCATGGCCCCCAAATACATATACAGTTCTTCTTCCCTCTGTACCTTTCTTCCTTTTTCCCTCCCTTCCTCTCTCTACTTGTGGCAAGGTTATCTTGCTCACTCAAGGTTTGAGCTACAGATGTAAGATGATAGGTTTATCAGATGTAACA
>NW_007727523.1:279087-280441 GCF_000696425.1 Galeopterus variegatus
ATACAAAATACGCTATATATTTCTTCAATTAAAATAGTAAACAAACAACTGCTACTATGTCCTATCACTGTTATAGTAAATGAGGACTAGCTTCAGATTAGAAATCCAATTTCCTAGAATAAAATGTTAAATTTTTATTTCTCTAAAGGCCTACTATAGCCTTTCTGGTGATCCATGGCCCCCAAATACATATGCAGTTCTTCTTCCCTCTGTACCTTTCTTCCTTTTTCCCTCCCTTCCTCTCTCTACTTGTGGCAAGGTATCTTGCTCACTCAAGGTTTGAGCTACAGATGTAAGATGATAGGTTTATCAGATGTAACAACGTAAGACATTAGGTTTATCAGAAGTCTAAGAGTGTACTGAATGCATATCACCTTTATACCATAGTAAAGTCGAACCATGTAAGTTGGGTACTGTGTGCAATTGTTTGATTAACATGATACTCCAGTCTAAATTATTTTTAGAGGTATATATACCTTCCATCAAGTCTGTCCTCAAGACTCAGGTAGTCTCAAATGTGTCAAGATCTCTGATGGTCCTGAGATTATACCCTGATTGCAAGCTGACAAGTTAGTCTGCCACTGTTTCACAGATGTTGAAAGAAGACATATTAAGTGTGTGTGTGTTTGTGTATGTGTGTGCATGTTTGTGTATGTGTTGAAATTACAAGGGAGTCATAGGAATTGCCTGTTGATGAGACTCCCCACCTCTCTTCACTCCCTAGGGAAAAATAAAAGCTTGGGTGAAGTTTAGGCCAAGGCGCAATGAAATGTATTCCCTAACAAATAAAATGTTATTTGGTCAAGTGTTTTCACCTGAGTGAACTATAGGGACAATCAAGAAACTGTTAAAGGAAAGGGACTCCAGTTAAATTTTAACAGAGAAACTATAATATACTATTTACAATCGTCTTATCTCTTCCTCGACATTTACTAGTCAAATCTAATTTTTTTTCTCCCCTCAGGAATCTAATAGAAAGACCACTATTATGGTATCAGTTACTTGAAGTACTATGTACAATTATTAAGCTGTTGGAAAGGACAGGAAAACAAATATTAGTCATAACTCTTAGTATCTGTGCTTACTGTTGAAAACAAATACTTAGAACAAAAAGGGTAGATGACCCCTTGTTTTACCACATTAACACAGAAGCTTTTTAAAAAACTGAATATCCCTGAACATATAATAAATAAACAGTAATTCCAAGGTTTCTTGAAGTTATAACAATGTGCTTATCAAGGGAAGAAATAACTCCGGTTAAATACTTTCCTCCTGGTAGCAAAAAGATATACCACAAACAGATGGTGCAGAGGATTCTGGTTTGTTTGTCCTTGAATTCTTAAATTTATTCCGA
>NW_007727523.1:281441-287645 GCF_000696425.1 Galeopterus variegatus
TTTTTTTAAAATAATATTTTTAATTGAAGCATAGCACACATATAGAAAAGAGCTCAAATCATAATTACACAGCTTGATAAATTTTTGAAAATTGAAGAAACTCACATAATCAGAAGCACTTGGATCAAGAAACAGAATATTTCGAACTCTCCAGAGTTCCTCCTTGTGAACTATTCTTTCACTATATTCGTTCTCAGGGGTGACCTGTATATTGAGTTTAGACCCTGTAGGTTAGTTTTTCCTCACTGAAACATGTTCTCTCTCTCTTTTTTAAATTCTCTCTGTACATTCTGTTCTTTCCCCCTTGTTCTTGTTATTATCAACATAACATTTATATAATATTTACCAGATTGTTATTTAATCCTTAAAACAAACCTATGACAGAGGTGTTGATATTGTTNCCCTTGTTTTACCACATTAACACAGAAGCTTTTTAAAAAACTGAATATCCCTGAACATATAATAAATAAACAGTAATTCCAAGGTTTCTTGAAGTTATAACAATGTGCTTATCAAGGGAAGAAATAACTCCGGTTAAATACTTTCCTCCTGGTAGCAAAAAGATATACCACAAACAGATGGTGCAGAGGATGTGAGGCGGCTTGATGATGGGAGGATATCACTAAACCAGAATAAATTTGTGCTTGAGCCTGAGGATGGAACTGCTCAGAGAAATAGATAAGAAGCCAAGAGTTTGAAGCTGGAATCACAGAGATAACTGCATAATATCCAAATAATGCATTTCAGAATATCAGAAGCAGTTGAGGATGCAATTGAGTTATAAGATATGTCAAAGAATGGTAGTCACATTCTTATTATGAAGGTAATGCTAGAGCAGTATCAAAGAAATTTGTAGAGCTATACAAACCTTCAAAGTTTAAATAAATGCACATCTATGAATTCCACCAAGCACTCTGCAGTCTCTGCAAGCCAGGATTGCTTAACATATGGCATGTGGGCATGCAGACCCTTTTATATGTGTAGATCTATATGCAAAAATGAGGAGGAATGTGGAATTAAAATGTGATAATTGTCCTTTTGTGCTTGTTCTTTTGGGAGTGCCTGTGTATGCTGAGGAGTAATGTGGGTGAGAAAGGAAGTAAGAAGGCAGGAGGTCTGGTTCAGTCTAATCATCTATTTAATTGACTTCAGTAGGGAAGAATCAGATATTTGCGTGGACTGATCTTTCCCTTATTGAAGTATAAGGCTAATGAAACGCAAATAATTGCCAGTAGCTCACATGCTTGCACAACATAACATCAATAGAGTTTTAGATGAGTTAAGTGTGGGAGATGTACACTTTTGCATAATTTAGCATACAATTGAATTTTTGAACTAAATATGTACAGAGTGGAGATTTGAGTTTTCAGGATGAATTCAACAATTAAATATAACTTAAAACAATTTAGCTTTTTTATTTAAAAATGTTTTAGACTCATAGCATTGAACAATATAATTTAATTAAAAAACATGAGGCTGTTATTCCCTTGGTTAGATTATTTATTCTCCCACTGACAGCTCTATCTTAAATTATTGTGATTTTATTCATCAAAATGCCTGATTTTAAAAAAAGCCAAACCCCTTGATGGATATCAATATGTTTTATAATTCTTCAGTGCATATTTGATGATGAAAGATGCTGTTAAGTAAGTATTTGGAGAAATTGGAAGAAAAAAGTTTAAGAGGCAGAGTTTGAGAAAATGAATCATGAAAACAATCTGTTTTTACATATAAGATAATTTAAAAGCCTAAAGAATGGTGAGTAGTGCCATGCAAAAGTGTTAATTGCGTACAGTAAATATTATGTGTAAGGCACAGAGCAGTCCATGGTGGCAGTGAAGGAACCTTTTTTTTAAAATAATATTTTTAATTGAAGCATAGCACACATATAGAAAAGAGCTCAAATCATAATTACACAGCTTGATAAATTTTTGAGAATTGAAGAAACTCACATAATCAGAAGCACTTGGATCAAGAAACAGAATATTTCGAACTCTGCAGAGTTCCTCCTTGTGAACTATTCTTTCACTACATTCATTCTCAGGGGTGACCTGTATATTGAGTTTAGACCCTGTAGGTTAGTTTTTCCTCACTGAAACATGTTCTCTCTCTTTTTAAAATTCTCTTTGTACATTCTGTTCTTTCCCCCCTTGTTCTTGTTATTATCACCATACCATTTATATAGTATTTACCAGATTGTTATTTAATCCTTAAAACAAACCTATGACAGAGGTGTTGATATTGTTATTTACATTTTACAGATGAGGAAATTGAGGCTTAAAGCACTTGCATAACATGTTCAGTAGCAAAGGTAGTAAAAGACAGATCTGGAATTTAAATCCAAGTTCACAAGACTCCATTACCCAAGCCTAAGACATTAACTAAAAAACGCCCTCCTTGATTTGTATTGATTTCTACATGAGTATTTTTGTTCCTACAAAGTTTTAATTTCTTTGGAAAAATGTATTTCTCAACTCATTTTATGAGTGTTGGGACCTAGAAAGAGATACCCCAAAGTGAAGGCCTCAGAAGCAAGCTCAAAAGCAGTTTTCCTCTGACCTTGTCCTGCCCTCCTGTCTCTCAGTCACATTCTCCCTGAGGAGAATACAGAAACTAGAATTCCTCTTCCCAAAGGTTGGTCATAGATACACTCTAATCCCCCTCTCCTCTCTGTGTTGGAGCTGGAGGCAAAAGAAATTCTCTGACCTACCTTGTCTGATTGTAGGTCATAAAGGGCCCTGTCAGTACCCTGGAGGAATGAATGTTACACAGAGAGGCCAAGAAGAATCTGAACAAACAGGCCTTGCTGGGTTCCCCCACTCAGTCTATTACCAGTAGATCGTACTTGTCCAATTACATTTCTATGTGGCTGTGCCTACTTCATAGCACCTAAGTATAAATATGGACAACTTTCCCTATATCGTTGGGTCTTCATTCTGAAGGCTCCCATGTCACGTAAAACTGTGATATAATAAAACTTATTATGCCTTTTCTTCATATTAATCTGTGTTTGTCATCAGAGAACCTTCAGGGAGTTGAAGGGGAGGTCTTCCCTTGGCCCCTACAATGAGCAAGGCACAAAAGTTAAAATATTCATTGCCACAGCATCTGTTTTAAATATATATATGTATATACATATATATATATATAACGTGTGTGTGTATGTAGATATATATATATATATATATAATTTACATATATATTAATTTTATCACAGACTTTATGTGTGGGAATATGAAGAAACACATTATTGGAGCAAGATTCACGTAAGTTTTCTGTAGAGAATCATTTCAGTGACAATTACTGATGGGGCTATGTATATATTGAGACAGAAAAAGAAAGGTTGAGAAAGACTGATCTATCAGGAGAGAATAATACTTTACATTCACCTTGGGTAAAATTCAGACACTGAATTCTATGATAGGTTGTAAAAGAAGTAGCACAGTGAAATGAGAAATTAGTTCTGTTGGGTTGGATGTGGATAGATTCAGGAAGGCTTAAAAAAACACAAAGTATTTTGCACTAGTCCTGAAAGGAATAATAGTGTTAAAAACAGAAAAAGCATTTGAGGCAGAGACATTTGCACAATCAAGCACAGAAGGCCACAGTTTGGAGAGCTCCAAGTAGTATGGTGTAGAGAAAGAAAAATCTGACATGGAAAAGTAGCAAGGTTCATGATAGGGACTTTCAGACCACAGCTTGCAAACAGGTGACCTGTTTGAGCTAAAAGGGGGTCATATCTAAATGCAAAGTGGAACCCTGAATTGGATCTCAGAACTGAAAAAGAACATGAGTGAAAAACTGGTGAAACCTGAGTAACTTTTCTCTATCCAATCATCCATTCATAGAAGTTTAGATTATTTCCAGATCTTGGCTATTATGAGTAATGCTGAAAGGCACATGGGAGTGTGTATGTCTTTGACATGCTGATTTTATTTCCAATGGATATATACCCAGAAGTGAGATTGATGGATGATAAGGTAGTTCTACTTTTAGTATTTTGAGGAAACTCTATACTGTTTTCCATCATGGCTGTACTAATGTATGTTTTCACCACCAGTGTACAAGGGTTCCCTTTTCTCCACATCCTTTCCAAAACTTATCTTTACTCTTTCTGATGATAGACATTCTAACAGGTGTGAGGTGGTATCTCACTGTGGTTTTTATTTGCATTTCCCTGATTATTAGTGATGTGCACCGTGTCATACACTTGTTGGTTCTATATGTGTCTTCTTTTGAGAAATGTCTAGTATTCTTTGCCCATTTAAAAATTTGATTATTTGTCTTTGCAATTGAGTTGTACTATTTCCCTATAAATTTTGGATATTAATCGCTTATCAGATATGTGGTTTGCAAATATTCTCTCCCTTTTTATAGTTTGCCTTTTCACTCTGTTGATCATTTTCATTGTGTGTAGAAGTTCCCAGTTTGACATAATCCCATTTTTTAATTTTTCTTTTGTTGCTTGTGCTTCTGGAATCATATAAAAAAAAAAATCACTGCCCAGACCAAGGTCAAATGTAATCAGACCAATGACAAAAAGCTTTTCCTCTGTTTTCTTCTAGTAGTTTTATGGTTTCAGATATTACATTTAAGTCTTTAATTTATTTTCAGTTGGGTTTTGTGTATGGTGTTAGGTAACAATCAAATTTCACTCTTCTGCATATGGATATCCAGTTTTCTCAGCACATTACCCATTTTGGGACTATGGCACTCTTGTTGAAGGTCAATTTGTTGTAGATTTGTGGATTTATTTCTCTCTATTCTGTTCCACTCATCTGTTTTTAGGCCAGTACCAAATTATTTTGATTGCTATAGCTTTGTAATATAATTTTAAATTAGAATGTGGTGCTTCTTGCTCAAGATTGCTTTGGCTATTTGAAATCTTTCTATTGTGGTACCATCTGAATTTTATTTGTTTTTTTCTACTTTATAAAGAGTGGCACTAGAATTTTAATAAAGAGTGGCACTAAGATTTTAATAGGGATTACATTGAATCTGTACAATATTTTGATTAGTATGGACTTTTTAACAATATTAATTCTTCCAATCTATAAATATAGGGTATCTTTCAATTTATCTGTGTCTTCTTTAATTTCTTCATCAGTGTTTTATATTTTCAGTATACCATACTTTCATCTCTTTGGTTAAGTTTATTGTTTTAATGGATTGTTTTCTTAATTTCTTTTTTGGATTGTTTGTTGCTTGTAAATGGAAATATGATTGATTGTATGCTGATTTTGTATCATGCAACTTTACTGACTTTGTTACTTGTTGTGGTCTGAATGTTTGTTTCCCTCCCAAATTTGTATATTGAAATGAAGGAGATGGTATTAGAAGGTGGGGTTATTGGGAGGTGTATTAGTCTGTTTTGTGTTGCTATAACAGCATACCTGAGACTGGGTAATTTATAAAGGACACGATTCTTGGACAGTGCATCTGGTGCAGGCCTCAGGCTGCTTCTACTCATGGTGGAAAGCAGCAGACAGCAGGCGGGTACAAGCAGATCACATGGGAGAGGAAGCAAGAGAGAGAGAGGGGAGGTGCCAGGGTCTTTTAAACAACTAACTTTCCCGGGACCTAATAGAATGAGGACTCATTCACAACCTCTCCTTCTCCCAGGGAGAGCATTAATCCATTCATGCAGGATCAGCCCCTGTGACTCAAACTGCCACATTGGGGATTAGATTTCCACATGAGCTCTGGGAGGACAATATGTCCAAACTCCATTAGGAGGTGATTAAGTCAGATACCCCAGAGAGCTAGCTATATCTCCCTTCTGCCATATGCAGACACAGCAAGAAGGCATCATCTATGAGACAGAAAGTTATCCCTAATCACTTACCAAATCTGCCTTGATCTTAGACTTTTCAGCCTCCAGAATTGTGAGAGATAAATTTCTGTTGTTTATAAACTACCCAGTTCATGTAATTTTCTTAAAGCAGCCATAACAGACTAAAATATCAGTTCTAATAGTTTTTGTTGAGTCTTTAGTGTTTTCTATGTATATTACCATGTTGTCAGCAAACAGGGACAATTTTACTTCTTTTCCAATTTGGATGCCTTTTCTTTCTTTCTTCCTTTCCTTCCTTCCCTTCCTTCCTTCCTTCCTTCCCTCCCTTCCTTCCTTCCTTCCTTCCTTCCTTCCTTCCTTCCTTCCTTCCTTCCTTCCTTCCTTCCTTCCTTCCTTCCTTCCTTTTTTTT
>NW_007727523.1:288645-303366 GCF_000696425.1 Galeopterus variegatus
CCTTCCTTCCTTCCTTCCTTCCTTCCTTCCTTCCTTCCTTCCTTCCTTCCTTCCTTCCTTCCTTCCTTCCTTCCTTCCTTTTTTTTTGCTTAATTGCTCTGCATAGCACTTCCAATACTGTGTTGAAAAGAAGTGGAGAAAGTGAGTATCCTTGTCTTGTACCAAATCTTAGGGGGAAATTTTTCCTTTTCAATTTTTCCTTATAGGTTAGAATATTAGCTGTAGGCTTTTCCTATAGCATGATCATGTTGAGGTAAGATCATTCTAAAACTATTTTATTGGGAGCTTTAATCATGAATAGTTATTGAATTTAGTCAAGTGGTTTTTCTGTGTCTATTGAGATGATCATGTGGTTTTTTTTCTTTCATTTGTTAATGTGTTTTATCACATCGATTGATTTGCATATGTTGAACCATTGTTGCATCCCTGGGATATATTCCACTTGTTCTAGTCTATAATTATTTTTAATGTGCAGTTGAATTTGGTTTGCTAGTGTTTTATTAAGGATTTCGCATCCATTTCATCAGGGAATTTAGTCTGTAGTTTTCATTTCTCATAGTATCTTTGCCTGGTTTTGGTATCAGGGTGATGCTGGTCTCATAAAATGAGTTTAGAAGTTTTCCCTCTTCTATTTTTTGGAAGAGCTTAAGAAAAATTCGTATTAATTTAGCTTTAGATGTTTGGTAGAATTCATCTGTGAAGCCATCAGGTACTGAGCTTTTCTTTATGGGAAATTTTTGATTATTGATTTTATCTCCTTATTTTTTATTGGTCTGTTCAGTGTTTCTATTTCTTCCCAATTTAGTGTTAGTAGTTTGTGTGTTTCTAGAAATTTATTTATTTTTTCTGTATTATCCAGTTTCTAAATAATTACTTATGATAGTCTTGTATAATCCTTTTTATTTCTGAGGCATCTATTATAATGGCTCCTCTTTCATTTCATGATTTTATTTGTGTCTTTTCTCTCTTTTTCTTAGTCTAGCTAAGGGTATGACAATTTTGTTTATCTTTTTCAAAACCAACATTTAGTTTTGTTGATTTTTTTCTTTTTTATCTTTGTTCTCTGTTTGCTTTATCTCTACTTTAATATTGCTAACTTTGTGCATAGTTTATTCCTCTTTTTTAGTTATTTGAGATACAAAGTTGGGTTGCTTACTAGAGATCTTTCTTCTTTTGTAATGTGGCATTTATTTCTATAAATTTCTCTCTTATTACTGCTTTGGTTGCATCTCATATGTCTTAGTATGTTGTACTTTCATTTTCATTTGTCTCAAGATACTTTTTAAAATTCCTTTTGATTTCTTCTTTGACCATGTGGTTGTTCAAAAGCATATTGTTTAGTATTCACATATTTGTGAATTTTCCAGTTTTCTTTCTGTGATTGATTTCTAGTTTCATTCCATTTTGTTTTGAAAAGATGATGACTTTCTTTTATCATTATAGAATGACAATTTTAGACCTAAAGGCTATTTTGTCTGAAATAAGTATAGCCACCTTTTTTTTCAGTTACCATATGCATGAAATATGTTTTTCCATCCCTTAACTTCAACATGCTATTGTTATTTTATTACTAATTGTTTTCTGTTTGTCTTGCAGTTGTTTTGTCCCTGTCTTCCTCATTCACTGTCTTTCTTTTTTATTCAATGTTTCTTTGTAGTGATTTGTCCTGTGGATTGATTGAATTATGCCCCAAACTTGATATATTAGAAGCTTAATTCCCACTGTAATTGTCGAGGGTAGGCAATCCTGTTAAGGTAATTGAAAAGTAGGGCCTCGGAGAGGTGATTGGATTGTGAAGCCTGCGCCTTTGTGAATGGTTTGATTCATTTCTTCAATAGTTCTGAGGTTTCTGAAAGGTGAGCACATGGGAGTCTCTCTCTCTCTGCCTGCCATATTCTGCCATGTGAGACCCTTTCATTGCTGTAAAGCTACCACCAAAGAAAACCCTCACAAGATGTGCTCTTTGGACTTCCCAGCCTCTAAAACTGTAAGCAATAAATTTCATTTTCTTAATAAATCCAGTGGCTCTGGTATTTGAGGTGCAAATGTACCCTGAAAGGCTGAAAAGCTGGGGTCCAGGGTGTGCATGTGGTTATGGACATGGCTGGTGTCTCTGGTGGGGTAGGGAAGTGGTGCACAGGGTGCAGTGGTGGCTCAGGCATGGGGTCAGGGCTCAGTTGCTGCAACTTAGTGGAAATGCCCAGATGTACTCTTCCTCTGGTGGGGGACAAGTGGTGGCCCCTTCAATGGAGGGGCTCTGTAGTTTCTCATTAATGGGGGGCACAGCAATCAGTGACATCAGCTTGGTTTCAAGTGAATGCAGACTGTTGGAGACCTTGGTGGGAAAAGTTGTGGGATTATGAGGGCTTCTGGGGTTTTCCTGTTTTCCTTTTCCATTACCAGAAGATCATGCTGACAGTATTCCTATTGGTGGCAAGCTATGCCTGACTGGAGGAGAAGGTTATGCAGTTAAAACGTTTATTGCACTTTTCTATGCAGGCATTCTCAGTTTCTGTGCTCCATGGGCATCTTCAATATCTATGTTCCTCAGGGTTTCTTCAGCTTTATGTACTCCAGAGTTATTCCAGAGCTATTCTTGTTGGCATATAGTTGTTTATTTGTTGTTTCTGTCATCTTGCTGATGTCGCATCTTTATAAATTTTTCATTCTGTTCTTTCCTCTGTCTACCGTACCTTGGGCATATGTTGCCTACCCCTTAGCCATTTGAAGGAGGAAAACAGCAGTTCAAGATCATTCTAATAAAAGGTCATGAGGGAACTTTAGATAGCTACTGAATCCTAGCTTCTTTCTTCCCACCTTCTTCTACCCCTTTCTTCCAAGGCATGTCTGGAAAAGGAGCAAGGGAAGGTATTAGGGGGAAGCTTACTGGGCAGATGGGGATGGGTAATCTGATAGTAAAAACAGCCTTTCTGCCTTAGGAACATTCCTACCCACCTCAAACTCTCAAGGAGAAGTAATCACTGACATTAAGTGCTCTGTCCTCCTGCCAAGTATATAGGTTGGAAAACGTGTACACAGGGAAATATAAAGAGATGTTTGCAGAGTACAACCAAATGAAACATAATTAATGAACTAGTAAAAGACAGAAGCATAAACATCTTTTATGTTAAATAATTCTATGATTGGTAAAGTAAATCAGTCCTAGATAAGTTGGTCCCAAGGACACATCCATGCCAGTCTATTGCAAAACTGCCCAGACTTATGTATGTAAGGAAATACTTAAGGGAAGAGTTAGGTTTCTATTAAGGCTAAAGTGACCCTCCCTGTCTCAGATATTATCTTCAGTAACTATGCATCTCCCCAGTGGGGATTTTGGAAGTTTTCAACTGCATATGTTCAGAATAATGTTGCAGATTTCTCTGTTATATATCCTAACTGTACTCAACTCATTTTGAAATCTTTAGATAGGTAAATCCTATTTGATATGTCCAAGTATTGCTGGTGTGTAATGCTTCTGTCAGTCTGAAATTACCAGTCACATTTGTTAATATAATTGCCATACAGATAAAATGTTTAACTACAACTGATAAGTTGGGACACAGAGCCACTCCTTTACATTCAAACTAGGAACTTTCACAAAAATTAGACATTTACTAAGCCACTTAGAAATCCTCAGTAATACCCCCAAATAAAATAGATTATACACTATAATATTTAGTGACAGTGTAATAAAATGTTAAAATAATAAAAAGAAAAACTAAAAACTTTTATTCCTGTTTGGAAACTATACACACACACAAATAAATGGATCGTATAGTAAAGGGATAACATAAGACACATTAACAAACACTTAGAATGAATAAAAACAAAACAAAAATGGTCAGCATGTCAAAATAAATCTGCAAAAGAAACTGAAAAAATAAAGAACTCCATCCACAAAACAAGTAACAAAATCAAAAGGTAGTTCTTTGAAATGTTAATAGGATTGATGAACATTTGGCAAAGCTCATCAAGAAGAGATTAAAATAAAACAGAAAAGAAAAATCAGATTTAAAGAGTGGAATTTGCTTCAGAGAGAACAATCAAATAACAATAAAAAGATACTGTGAACTAAACACTAGTACATTTGGAAGCT
The DNA here is from genome assembly GCF_000696425.1 of Galeopterus variegatus. Taxonomy (NCBI): domain Eukaryota; kingdom Metazoa; phylum Chordata; class Mammalia; order Dermoptera; family Cynocephalidae; genus Galeopterus; species Galeopterus variegatus. The sequence continues at coordinate 292,742 of NW_007727523.1, forward strand.
TAGATAAAATGGGTAATTTTCTGGGAAAACATATAATTTCAATACTTGAGTAGGGAAAAAACTAAATAGACTTGGATTTCACAATTCTAGAGCATTCAAGAAGTAGTAATAATAACAATAACCAACACTTGAGTTAACACACATACCCCACACTGTTCTTAAGCCTTTACATATACTAATGCATTTCTTTCCAACATTTATCAGCATTACATATTATTATCATTCTCATTTAACAGATAGAAAATTGGAGACACAACTTGGTGAGTATGTTGCCCAAGGTCACATAGCCAACATGAGGTGGAGCAGAGATATTGTAGGAATTCTAGTTTCAGAGACATTCACATAAGCTTTCTATAATACTGTCTCTCTAAATTGAAATAATTTATTTTATTGATTCTAAAATGCTCTTTTCCCCCACATTTTAACATCTCCAAAATTAGAATATACCTTATACTTGATGGCACCGTTTGCTTTCTGTTGACCAGGCACGTTTTCTACATCCATTACAAACTTAAGAGTTATTCCTAATGACATGAATAGAAAAGCAAAATGCAACCATGAACACATTAGTCAACAAATTACTTGAGGAAGAAATATGAGTTTCATTGTTTTATGAAAACCTTTTGATGAGACTTTCTAATAAGATGGCAAAGTATCAACATCAAAATTTGCAGAATGGGTATCAGTGGCTTGAAAGAATGACAGAAGTGAGAAATGCTGGTTCACCAATGTTTTCTGTTAGCACAAAGTTCAACATTGTGTGGAAAGCATGGACATTTGTGACACAGTCAAAGCTAAACCACATGTATCACTAAATAAGTCTAAAAAATATTTTTAAAACACATAACAAAAAATACTTAGTAATAAGAAATTGATTGTGTCATGTCTTAATTAACAGTGTTTTGTGTTTATTTTCTTTCACAGTACTCCATAAATTAATTGTGTGTCTTACAATTGTTATCTAGGAGGTAATGGAATGTTGTAATATTCAAAGAATTCAATTCACATGACAGAACCTGCTAGATTTAAGAAATATTTATTATCCTTTTTCCCTTTAGAGCTTAGATGGCTTATCTCTGGAATGTTGTAATATTCAAAGAATTCAATTCACATGACAGAATCTGCTAGATTTAAGAAATATTTATTATCCTTTTTCCCTTTAGAGCTTAGATGGCTTATCTCTTCTCTGCTCCTCCCTTCTCTGCCTCTCCATTTAATTTTAAGCTGGATATGCAGCAACCAACTAAAGACTACATTTCCCAGTATCACTTGATGTTAGATGAGGCTATGTGACAACATTAAGGCCAGTGTTTATGGTAGAAGTGATAGTGCAACTTCTTTTTTTTTTTATTATTATTTTTTTTCCTTTTTGTCTTTTTTCGTGACCGGCAATGGATCACAACCCTCGGTGTTGCGCCCGCACCTCGCTCAGCCAGTGAGCGGCCGGTCTGTATGTGGGATCCGAACCCTCGGTGGGAGCGCCGCCGCGCTCCCAAGCGGCGCACTGTAGTAGTGTGCCACCGGGCCGGCCCAATAGTGCAACTCTACGTTGCACTAAGGGAAAGGGTTAGCTCTCTTATTTCTTGCCACTGGGCCGGCCCAATAGTGCAACTCTACGTTGCACTAAGGGAAAGGGTTAGCTCTCTTATTTCTTTTTTCCTTTTCGTGTTGACTGGAATGTGGCAGCAGGCCATGTAAGCCACATTCTGAGTTTGTGGTGGATCCACAGATAGAATGAACTCTGTGACTTATGATTAATATGGCAAGTAAGTGCTAAAGAATATTCAACTAAAGAATCCTGAGTTTTAACTGGTAGAAAGAGTGAAGCCTTTTGTTCCCTACAAGGCTAGATTTTATCCAGCCCTTATGTTATATAGTACCTATACATTCTGAAATTTACTATTAGGAGCATAAATAAAAAGCCAAGAAATGTATTTTCAAGGGAAAGGAATATTTTCTAAAAAACAATATTTATCAACTTTGGTTGCACAGAAGAAAACAGAATGAGGTTGGCATTACAGTTATTGTGTTAGTAGTTAAATAAAAACACAATAGTTTGCCCTTATATTTTCGATAGGTTAAATTACAAAAACTTTTAAAAGTCTGGTGCTTTGTCAGAGATATAGGAGGAAGAATCACTCTAAACCCTTTCTCAATATTATGAAATTGTTATAAATTATAGGTAAAATTTGTTGTTAAATTTGATAGGCTTGTGTATGATGCATGAGTGTGTGCGTGTGCACGTGCACATATGAAAAACATAACTAGAACTAGGACTTAGTAAAATATGTTTTAATTTAGCTTAATATCTGTATAATTTAAAAAATATAGCCTTTCATTCTCGCCTTCACCAAAGAAATCATTTTATTTTACAGCGTACATTTAGCAAATCAGATGTAAGATTTTACAAAAGAGATTAACTTGGCAAAATCAGAGTTGGGTCACTTCCAAGTCCCCTCATGGTATATAACAAATTTCAAAGAGAGATGACCTTTTCATATGGAGTCAGCTCTTTGGTTAATATGAGAAGTCAGAGGATAAAGAATTACATCAAAATCCATGAAGCTTCATAGGCAAAACTCTACTAATCCATTATGAGATGCTGGGGCATTACTTTATAACTTGGATTCGTTATTGTAAAAAAGAACTAATTTTTATTTGCCTCAAAAAGTGTATGCTTTAGAGAAGAAATGGTAATAGCTTCATCTAAAAGCATAATCATATTTTATAAATATGATTCTTTTAGGCATAATATTAATATTAACTATGATAATATTATTAATCATAATACTTGCAATGTGCTAGGACTGATGCTAGGTACTTTGTATACATTTATGCTAAATTTTTTTAGTTAAAATTTAGTGAGATATTATAATCCCTATTTTCAAGAAAAAAAAAAACAAAGCACATTGAATTTTATTTGCCTGGAGTCACACCAGTAGTAAATAATAGAGATAGAATTAAAATAGGTCTGCCTGGTTCCAAATTCAATCTCTTTTTTGTATACCACAGCATACATATTTTGACCAAAAGTAAAATACAGGAGTTAGAAAAAATTTTATTATATTTGAAATAAGAAAGCGAATTCTAGATTGTGCAAAACAGGTGAGGATTATTTAGCCAATATGAAAAATATATATGCACAGCTACATTTATTTAATGCTGCCTAAATATTATGTCAATATACCATTATATACATTTAACTGTTCATTTTATGCTTTCTGGCTAAATGAGAGCAATCACTTTCATAGGCAGATAGGATTTTACACTTTTTCTAATTTCCTCTTTTGGGCTTTAGGCTTGTACTATATACATGTTTCTATGCATTTGTTTACACAAACACATCCATAGATATTAATATAACAGATAATACTGTTCATCTTCTAGAATTACATGAAAAGAAAGTACATTGTATGAGACAGAGAGCAATAAAATATCAGTATGGATTTAGTTTTATTAGGAAAGAACATTTCTTCAAAGATAGTTCAAGCTATATTTTGGGATAAAGGACATAGCTAAAAGCTAATATATCTATATTATAATAGGACAGCCAGTTTAAAGCAATTTGACGCTCATCGAGTTCATTCAAATGACTTGAGATTATGAGGCCTGCCTTATCTTGCCAAGGACAAATGAATGGCCTATTACTCAACCAACTGTGTTGTTTCATATAAGGATTAACATCCCTCCTGCTAAATCATTAGCTTATAAAATTGAAGACAGATTTTTGGCAGAAATTAAGTGAGGTTCCAAGTAGCTTCTGTCTGCATCATTATTGACACTAAAAACCTCCTGTAATATCAGAACATTCAGTTGTAAAATAAATATCATAGTTAAGTAAATATCTATGTTTTAAAAGATCTATGCTTTTCTGGTTCCAATATTATGTAGAAAAAATTTATCCAGAGATCCTGATATTAATCAATGGTATTTTCAAATATTAATGACTGCTGTCCTTAATTCTTCAGAAAATATTGCTAGTCCTCTCATACCCTATCAACATTTTATATTTGTGTTTTATACTAATTTAAGAAATTCTTCTCTTACGTCAGGTTTTTTAGTAAACTTTATTTTTTAGATCATTTTCAGGTTTACAGTGAAATTGAGTGGTAAATACAGAAGGTTCCCACATACCCTCTGCCCCCATACACACACGGCCTCCCTGACTATCAACATGATGTGCCACAGTGCTATGTTTGTTCCAATTCATGCACCTACACTGACACATAATCACCACCCAAAGTCCACAGTTTATTAGTGTTCCCTCTTGGTGGTATAAATTCTATGGGCTTGGACAAATGTGTATCGACACATATCCAGCATTATAGCATCACACAGAATAGTTTCATTGCCCTAAAAATCCTGTGCTCCACCTATTCATCCACCTTCCCCTCTAACTCCTGGCAACCACTAATCTTTTTACTGTCTCCATAGTTTCTCCTTTGCCAGAATGTCATGTAGTTGGAATCATATAGTATGTAACCTTTTCAGATTGGCTTCTTTCACTCGTTAATATGCATTTAGGCTTCATCCATGTTTTTTCATAGCTTTATAGCTCATTTATTTTTAGTGCTTAATAATATTCCATTGTCTAGGTGTACCACAGTTTAATTAACATTCACTTTCTGAAAGACATCTTGGCTGTTTCCAAGCTTTGGCAATTGTGAATAAAACTTCTGTAAACATTTGTGTTCAGGTTTTTGTGTGGACATAAGTTTTCAGTTCTTTTGGGTAAATTCCAAGGAGCATGATTGCTGGATCATATGGTAAAAGTATGTATAGTTTTGTAAGAAACCACCAAACTCTCTTCCAAAGTGGCTGTACCATTTTACAATCCCACCAGCAATGAGAATTTCTCTGCTCCACATTATCACCAGTATTTGTTTTTTGTTATTTTAAAAGGTGTGTGGTTGGGGTGTATCAGTTTGGTTTTTAAAATTTCAATTTCTTTTTCAAATATTACCACTCTCACAGCTTCTCTCTCTGAATAATACAATATATTGTAAATAAAAATCAAAGCCATAAGGAAAACTTTACCAATTGTTATCAAAATTTTAAGTCTAATAGAAGGGCTCTGGTATCAAATGATTTCAAAGTTTCAGAGTATAAATAACTCTTTTAGCAAAGCAGAATGGTTAAAAGTACACCCTAAGTTTGAATAGCACAACTACCATGTGTAGTCATTTGATCTTAGGCAAGCAATCAGTCTGAGCTTGTTTTGTTATCTGCAAAATAAAGATAATATTACTACTGAATTCACAGAGTTGCAGTTAAAATTAAATTAGTTAATATAAGTAAATTATTCAGAACAATGATTTATTTGTCTAGTAGTCAGAGAAAAACAAAGGATTAGGACCAGAACAGATAATCTGTAGATTGGAGTTGGCAGACAGGACTTTAAAATAATTGTAATTAATATGTTAAAGAAAATACAGGAAAAGATAGACAAAATGACTTTTAAAATATGAGAAAACTTAAAGAGGAACTGAAATCTATAGTAACAAAAAACATTAGGATTCTAGGCCTAAAAAATACAATGTCTGCTTACGAACTTATTACATAAGCTCAATAGCATACTGTACATAGAAGAAAATAAGATTTATGAATCTTTTAAAAGAGGGATTAATTAAAAAGTTTCATACTATCGCATGGAGAGAAAAAAATGGGAAAAACAGAGTAGATCATAGGATATATGAGAAACAGCCAAATGGGCTAAAACACATTAGTTAGAGTCTCAGAAGGGCAGAAGAGGAAAAAAATGGGGCAGAAAAATACTGGAAGAGATAAAGATTCAGAATTGTTTCAAAATTTATTAAAGTTTTCAATCCAAGATTCAAGTAATTAAGCACATGCTGAAGAGAAAAAATAAAAAATAAAAAACCAAAACAAATTTAGGAACATCATAAGTAAACTGCTGCGGAAGGGCCGGCCCGGTGGCGCACTCGGTAGAGTGCGGCGCTTGGGAGCGCGGTGGTGGTCCCACCGAGGGTTCGGATCCCATATAGAGACCGGTTCGCTCACTGGTTGAGCGCGGTGCGGGCGCGACACCGAGGGTTGTGATTCCGTTGCCGGTCGCGGTATGGGTGCGACACTGAGGGTTGCGATCCCGTTACCGGTCACGAAAAAAGACAAAAAGAAAAAAAAAATGCTGAGGAAGACAAATAAAAGATATTTAAAACAGCAGAAGAAGAGACATTATCTTAAAAGCAGCAAAAATAAGACTGATGGCTGCCTTTTCAACAGAAACGACAAAGCCAGAACAATACAAATGCATCTCTAGAAATCCAGGAGAAAAATTCCCTGCGTATTATTCTATAGCCAGTAGAAATATCCTGCAAATATAAAGACAAAAGGCAAAATAAAGACATTTTCATATAAATATGCTGAGATATTAGCATTACAATAAATTTTAAAGAAGTTCTTCAGGCAGAAGGAAAATTATCCCAATTTGAATCATAGACTTGAATGAATGAAAAGAATCAAAGACTTGAATTTCTGAATACAGAAAGAGTAAATGTATAGATAAGAGATTAAAGAATATTGGCTATTAAAAAGTTGTAGGATGTATAACATATATAGAAGAATATATGACACATCATCAATAGTGCGAAAGGCGATATGGCTCACCTTTTAAGGTTAATTGAGTTAAACTATTGTAAGGATTTTGCATTGCCTGAGAGGGGGAAAAGTCATTGCTTAAGGTGGGCTCTAAAAAGTTAAGAAATCTTGAAATCCGAAGTGTCACTGATTGAAAAAAATGGAAAAAATAATGCATATATACAAGAACGTATAACAAAGAAGCTACTAGGAGAGGATAAATGGACTGTAAAAATGTACCTGATTATTCTAAGAGAAGAAAAAAATTGAAGGAATAAGGGTCAAAAACCAGATAGGACAAAAACAAAACAAATATCAAGATGATAGATAGACTAAAATCATTTACATTAAAAGTAAATAAACTCTTTCTTGGAGAAATGGCTAATTCTAGGAAATACCCAAGATAGGCTTAGATATACCCCCACAATGATGTGGATACTGTAAAGGGACATATGAGGGGACCTCAAAAAGTTCATGGAAAAATGGAATTAAAAGATAATGTGAAACTTCCCATGAACGTTTTGGAAGATCTCTCATAGGGCCCAACTGAAAGAGATCCTACTGACCAAAACTGGAACATTTTGAGCAAATAAATAAGTTAATAAATAAATAAAGAATAGAATAAATACCTGTGAGACCATACTATATAAATAATTGAATAAATAAATAAAGGAGGCATATATAAAAATGTCTCTCATAGAACAATTACAAATAATTTGCTTAGATACTCTGACTTCAAGAAACTGAAGCATAAATCTCTCTGTGAGACCATACTATATAAATAATTGAATAAATAAATAAAGGAGGCATATATAAAAATGTCTCTCGTAGAACAATTACAAATAATTTGCTTAGATACTCTGACTTCAAGAAACTGAAGCATAAATCTCTACTCCAAAAGTGTGGTCTGTGCATAATTACTTCCTTACAAAGGGTACGAGATAGAAAGGGAGGAAAGGAGAGGAACTTTACAGTGGAGAAACCAAGCAAACACTGTCAGTCAAGTGATAGAAGTTAACATCAATGGCGATAAGTCATGTGGATAGTATTTACCCTTGATGGGATGGCATTTTTCAGAGGTCTTTCTCTGAAAAACATAACCCTAGTGTAATTAAACAAAAAATATCAGATAAATCTCAATTGAGGTGAATTCTACAAAATATATGATCAGTACTCTTCAAAACTGCCCAAGTCATAAAAAGTAACAGAAGTCTAAGAAACTATAAATGCCAAGAGAAGCCTAAGAAAACATAACTAATATTGTATTCTGAATGAGATCCTAGAACATAAAAAGGTCATTAGGTAAAAACTAAGAAAATTTGAATAATATATGGACTTTAGTTAATAATAATACATTTATAGTGGCTCATTAATTGCAGTAGATTCATCACTTTAATGTAAGATGTTAATAATATGGAAACTTAGTGCAGATACCTTGCAATTTTTCTGTAAATCTAAAGTTGTTCTAAAATAAAAAGTTTATTTCAAAAATTAAATATCCTAAGCACTTTAATTCAAAGGCAAAAATTATTATTTTGGATAGGAAATATAACCAAAAATACATTGTTTATATGGACCCACTTTACATATAAGAACAAAGTTGAAAGTAAAAGGTGGAAAAAGATATAGCAAACATTATTGATCAGAGATTTTGGTGGGATGTATTAACATCAGAAAAGGAGATTTTAAGGATAAAGACATTTTAATATCAAAGAGCATAGATTTTAGAAATAATAAATTAAGGAGGAATGTATCATTTATTATTTTAGAAATAATAAGTTAAGGAGGAATGTTTCAATGCATTCATTCAACAGGAAGACAAAACAATTCTAAATTTGCATGTACCTAATATCATAGTCTAAAACATGTAAAGCAAAAACATTGACAAATTTAATAGGAGAAACATACAACCCCTCAGTCTTAACTGAAGACTTTGAAATATCTTATTCAGAAACTGATAGAATAGGTAAACAAAATATGTATTACTGTAAAAGATTTGGAAAATACAGAAACTGATAGAATAGGTAAACAAAATATGTATTACTGTAAAAGATTTGGAAAATATATAAAAAAAACTTTTTCTCTCTCTTCCACTCTGTTTCTGTATATATATATATATACACACTATATATATTCACACTATGTCTATGTCTCTGTATAACAAATAGCTGAGGAATACACATTATTTTCAAATGTACATAAAGATATAAACCAAGCCTTAATTCTAAACGTTCTAATTTATAGAATATATGTTATCTGACAATGGTGGAATTAAGCTAAAAATGAATACCTAGAAAAATTCCAAATATCTGTAAATTAAAAAGCACAATTTTAAGTAACTTGTGAATTTGTGTAACCCAACACAACAGATATCAGAAAATACACTGAACTAAATTACGTCAAAATATTATATTTCGAAGTGTGTTTAAATAAGTTAAAAACATATTTGTTGATAGTACTAAAATATGTTGAATGAATTAAACTGCATTTTATGGGATATATATAAAAAAGAATAACGTTGAAAATCAATGACTTATTTTCTACCTTAAGAAGACAAAAAAGAAAGGCTTCATTAAATTCAAAAAAGAAAAAGTAAATATTAAAGTTACCGTATACATCAATAAAACAGAAGCCAGATATACAATAGAGGTCCTCGCAAAGCCAGAAGTTACTCAAAAATATAAATAAAACTACTGAACTCTTAAAAACATTGTTCAACACAAAAAAAGAGAAAAAATATCACTTTCTGGAGTGAAAAATGACACAAGTATAGATCTTATACACTTGCCCCATCCTGCTGTCTCTTTCTCTTTTTTATAAGGACACCAGTTATATTGGATTAGGATTCCACCCTTATGGCTTCATTTACCCTTAATTACCTCTTTAAATGCCCTGTCTTCAGATACAGTCGTATTGGGGGTTAGGGCTTTAATGTACGAATTTTGGGGGACATAATTCTGTCCATAACAGGCACACAGGATTCTCCCAACCACTGCAGTTGGAAAATTTCATGGGACCTGGAAGATGCAAATATCCATGGTTCCCAATTGCTTCTGTAATTATAGGAACCTAAGAACAGCCAAAATGACCATGAGAAAACAGTGTTTTTTTTTTTGTTTTTTTTTTAGGGCAGAACTTGTTTGAAAATGGGAAAGAGAAAAGTGCCCCCATACACAATTGTGAAGAATGTAAATTTTAAATACTCATCTAGATGTCACCTTGTCAAAATGTTGCAAAATTTTAGAATTTTGTGTAGTTTTCAAGTCAAAATAATAATTCCATTACTAGGAATTTGTTTAAAAAAAAAAATAGTAGCCATGCTCAGGGATTTGCTAATTTTCTATTTTCCTAAATGCAGCATGCGATTTGATTAAAAAACTATATATAGGAATACATTTTGATAAGCAAATGCATTCTTTGCAATTTGCTAATATAATAAGAGCTTGTGTGGATAAGTAGGAAAAGTATGTTAATTATAAGTATTGTGATATGCCCTAAAATATCTTCACATTAAAAATATCTTTTTAGTGGGGAAAGAGTTCGTATGTGTACTGAAATGTCAATAAAAAGGGTTTTTTTTTTGTTTGTTTTGTTTTTTTTAAAGCAAGTGATCTAGTTAATTGTGGCCAAATTGAGTCTGGAGATCAAGAAGTCAGTTACTTTTGACACAGACATCCTTTGTTTTAGAAAAAAATTATTAAGATAGTTACAAGAAAATAAGATAACTACCCATTTAACTTAGGAACAATAATTTCTAATGCTGATAATATGGAATGAGATACAAAGTGTAATGTAAATTGGGTTTATTTTCAGCCAACATTTGTTCTCAACGAATTAGGAAAAATATTCCCGTAAATATTTAGACTGTTGGGTTGCTTTTCCCCACATGCTTTTATTTCAGACTGAACAACACAGATTTCAGGAAATATATTGAAAACTGCTGGAATTGCCTTATCTGTGCCAAAAAAAAAAAAAAAAAAGCCTGACCATGACCACATCCTGTAAGTGAGGGGGGGGGTTCCCCTGAA
>NW_007727523.1:304239-308309 GCF_000696425.1 Galeopterus variegatus
AGTTTTTGTGGCAAATGTGCCTAGAGATTTTCCTTAGCAATGTGTGGGAGTAATAACTAGTTCTCTGACACATGGAAGTAATCAGGGGATTTGCAGGGCCCTCAGTCTAGGTCAAGGCCTTTGAGTTCAAAGAGTTACCACTGATATTGCCAGTGAAATACCTTCTTTTCCTGGTTGTTAAGGCCAATTACTCCTGCTACGATGGAGACTCCTTTTTTCACCTGCTGTAAGTGGTGTGCTGGGAAATGTTTAACAGCCGACTGTAGGGATAGAGGTGGAGAGCCCTGATTTGTAGCATTCACAATTTCTATGATGTAACTACTCCCACTTTGACCAGGCTATCAATGTGATGCTCCAAGTTGGAAAGGGATGCACACACTAGGCTCTGGCAACCAGCAGGAGCCTGTTTATTTCTTGGCATGAGAAGCCTGAAGTGACAGAACAGCAGCTAGAGCTTCACATTGAGTGGGAATATTTTTATGCCCCATTGCAGAAGCATTTTCTTTCTGAGAATCGTGATCTCTGGACCCACAAAATTAAATTTGGAAAGATAAGAATCACAAATTCCCCAAGTGAGTAACAGAAATTGATGGCAAGCTGGGTAACCTGGGCTTATATATTCTACCTATTGGGAATACAGCATCATACAATATTTATTGATTTAGGACATAGACTGCATCCTGGAGGATGGTTTCCTATTCTGATAGCGTTCTCTAAGACAGTACTTTAAAAGTGTTGTCAAAAGATCATGCTGTTGATTTATCATGCTGTCTGTTTGTTAGAATGTTCCCCGAGGCTTGACTAAACTTTAGAAATGCTCTAGCCCTGACTTCTCTTTTCTCAGAACATTTACTTTAGAAAACTTGTAATTGTAAGTTCTTTCTCTGCTTCCTTTGAGATAGAAATGTTTTGAAGAGCTTCTTGCCAGTTTTACATCCCAGAATGTCTTTCTTAAGAAACTGGGAGCCATCCCTTTGAAATAAAATTATCAAGGAAGATAGTGTCCTTTTCTCTCAGCCTATGTAGGAAGTTAGGAGACTAACTTCAATGAGTGCCAATCAGCAAACACAGATGGCCTAATCACAGAGAAAAGCGTTTGCAAATTCAGGAATTACTCAATATATTTGACATGCCCCAATGATCAACCTTTCCCCTGACATCCTCCAGTATTTTCTCAAGTATTCACCCAAGTGATCAGAAACCCTCCTGCCTTTCTGTAGAGTTCAAACTGAGCTCTGTCTTCTCTCCCCATTGAAATAGACTTAAAAAAATCCTTGACAAATATATTTGACATGCCCCAATGATCAACCTTTCCCCTGACATCCTCCAGTATTTTCTCAAGCATTCACCCAAGTGATCAGAAACCCTCCTGCCTTTCTGTAGAGTTCAAACTGAGCTCTGTTTTCTCTCCCCATTGAAATAGACTTAAAAAAATCCTTGACGGTTTAACTTTGATGCAATTTTTACTTTGACAGTGGGTCTCTTAGTCCAAGGTGATCTTTTGAGAGGTGCTGTGTAGGTGGATCTGGTTCTGTAAGCGTTTGGATACTGGGGTTAGCCGAGCCCTCACAGGCAGAAAAGGTACACTATCAATGGAATATACGTTGTTTCCAGTTAAGATAGATCTCTGTTCCTTGCAGGGTAAAATGAATCCAGTGTAAGCCAACTTGCCACTAATAGTCTAGTACATGCCTTAACTAATTGTGCTATATGAGTGGGTATTAACTTTTATCTCTATGGCTAGTACTTTGGGTGTTCAGCAGTTGTAGGATCTAAATTGGTCTTACGTTTGGGACACCATGATGTTATTGAGCCCCCACATAGCTTTCATCCCTACCATCATGGTTACATGAGCACATGGGTACAACACTACTAGTATGATTGATAGCAAAGACAAGCTGAGTTCAATTAGTTGAGTAGTTTTGTGTACTTGGTTGCTTAATTCCGCTTAATGATGGATGTGCTCTAGTGGGTATTAGCATGTGATACAAAGATCCTCACACTTGGGTCTCACACTGATAGGTACATTCCCAGATCTTTCCACAAACCTTTTTCCTAAGTATCTGACTACCAACAAAGCCCTTTGCTGGTACTAACAAATCCATGTATAGTCTCACCTTGGGACACTTCTCTTTCCACACAAAGTATATAACCAAGGGCAGTGCCCAAAGCTCTGTCCATTGGGTAGATTTCTCCTCAAGACTCACTCTCAGTGCCTCTCTTGAATGGGGCTGAATAGCTACAGTGTACTTTTAGCCTGGGCACACACACTGAACCAACCTGTCTGTAAACCAAACTAAGCCTTTTTCTCTCCTCCTTCAGCTAGTCATGTGGAATCCTCATGTTTTTGCTTGTAAGGCCTTCAGCTGACTGGATAAAGCCCATCCACGTTATGGGAGATAGTTTGCATTACTTAAACTCAACTGATTGCAAATATAAAACACCTTCACAGCAACATCTAACAAGTGATGGTGACCAAACAACTGGGCACCATAACCTAGCCAAATTGACTTGCAAAATTAACTGTCACAGTATTTGTCTTTTAGTAGTGGGAGGTAGGATCATACTTATTTTTAAAAAATGTTTGTATCCTTTTATTTTTTGTTCTCTAGGGTTTCCAGACTGTGCATATTAATATTTTCTAATTTTAAAAAGTCAATAAGCATTTTTTATTAAAATATGTATGTATGTGACATAATATCTTAAAGTAGAAGAAAAAATATTGTAAACGAATAAAACTTATTTTCAGAAAAACAAGCACACAAAATATCAACTGATTTCTAAGTTGAAGGAGTATCTTCCTGTCAACCAGAAACCAGGCTTGTTCCCACAGTTTTCAGTAGTAAATCAAGCATGATGTGATGTTCTTTGAGTTGCTCTCTGGCCTTCCAAAGACAACTTCTTTTTCTGTTACAAGAGGGATAAAAATTATATTGCCTTTTCTTAATAGAAAGCAGTGTAGGTTAGCTAATGACTCCAAATGGTGCAGATTATTATTGCACTGTTTCCATAACATGTTCCATTTTTTAATCCATTCTGAAATGATGTACTGGTTTTCCTCAAAAAGAGTTGTTAAAAATCAAAAACAGATTAAAGCCTGGGAAACTCTGTTCCCACCAACTCATTTCCCATCGGTTTTATTATGGAGGAATTTAGCCCACGTAGGGCGTGCACAAGTGTCTCATGGAAGAACTTTGAAATCCAGTGAGGGCATTTTGCTGCCATTCTCAGAGTAACAAGAAATGTCTTATAATAAGAGAAAGTGTAGGGTGGTCCTGCCAGGGAAGAATGATAGTCTTTAGGCACCTTATGATCATCATTTTCATCACAAGTTTCACCATCATCTTCAGAGTATATACACGCTTTTTGTAGTTGTACTAGAGTGCTCTTTTAGCTATTTGAGAAACTAATGAATTCTTATACTCTTCTTTCTCTTTGTTACAATCTCTTCTCTGATTGCCCTTGAGAGTACTGTCTTCATGCTTTTGGATAACACTCAGCCCTAACATCTTGATGCTCTTTTCTACATTGAATGACAAATTCCTAACACATAACAGTGATCATTCTGAAAACAATTTTCCATAAGTCCTTCCATATATCTCTTTTCTCTTTTCTCCAACCTCCTTGGGAAATAGTGTCTCTGGGATAGGTCAGGTAAAAAATAAATTGAAAGCACTGGCTATTACCTTTGTAAGAGAGAGTGTAGCCATTAATGAAAGAAATGAGTACGTTTTTCTTGAAGTTATTTTTTAGACAATTTAACTGAACACAAACAGATCTCTTGACTTTGCTGACCTTATAGTCACAGTCCTTCCAGTGATTTATGTTAAATCTATTTATTCAGGGAAAATTTATTTGTTCTGCTTGCCTATTATATTCAAAATGTTGCTTATTTACTCTTCGTTGCAATCATACTTTTTTTTTTTTCCCTTTTTTTGTCTTTTTTACTGACCGGTACGGGATCGCAACCCTCGGTGTCGTGCCCGTACCAGGGACCGGCAATGGGATAGCAACCCTCGGTGTTGCGCCCATGCCACGCTCAGCCAGTGAGCGGGAACCGGTCACCACAT
>NW_007727523.1:309599-311501 GCF_000696425.1 Galeopterus variegatus
GGAAACACAGATCTCATCTGATCTCCTCCCTTGTAGGAGATTTAAGTAAGGCTTAACATAGACAAGAAACATAATGAAGTTTTGGCTGAGAAAATATTAGAACCTATATCTACTTACTATCATAAAAGCCTAGGCAAATTCTTCTCCTGAAAATAGAACAATGGAGACAAATATGTAACATATTTGATCATTCACTTACTCTGGGAAAGTCCTTATCATCTTAAAAAGGGAATGGAAAAGAATTCTATGTGGAAAGCTGTTTTGAACAGGAATTGTTAGCTATTTATAGTCTTAAATATAGAAAGAGTTGGATGTTTAAGAGTTACCAGAATGTATAATAATATTAGATAATCTCAAGTGGCTATTGAAGAGTGGCTTTTGTCCCTTCTCTGGGTTCAATAAACAAGAACTCTCATTCCTGAAGTCTAGAACCCAGGCAGAAAAGATGAAAACCTAAGGTTAGACTTTAAGTGGAATTAAATTACTCTCACGTGAAAAATTCCATAAAAGAAAATTTTTATTTGGTTTTATAAATGTTTCATTTGATTTTATATATCATTTGGAACTGCTTCACAAGCTATCAATACTTTAATATTATGTATTTGGNGGGAGCGCCGCTGCACTCCCAAGCGGCGCACTCTCCAGTGCGCCACCGGGCTGGCCCTGCAATCATACTTTTAGAAGAACTTATTTTTGATGCAAAAAAAATGACTTTTTAGGTTTTATTTAGTCACATGTCTGTATGTTTTCTTTCCTTATTTGTCTGCACTGCAGTGGACTAGTTCAAAGTATAAGCTCTTAGAATACAGAAAACATGATTGTAGGAAATTTTGCCCAAGGTGACAGTGGCCCCACAAAATTCTTAATAATGCTAGAAGACTAACATGCTAACGATAAGAGTCAAATACAAATTAGCTGCAGCAAGAGTAAAGCCTCCTGAGGTAGAAGACCATCTCATTAGAAGCCAATACAGTTTTTGTCTCCAGTGGTTACAAGGGCAGTCAGGTACCGCAGGAAGACATAGCAAAGCTGGCTTCTTGTAACTCGTGCTTGCTCCACCTCTCAACAAACTGTAATGTGTCTTGCTAACTGTAGCACCTACATCTATGCTTGCTACTTGTAGTGTGCTCATGGGGGTCATATATTGAATTCAACATAGTATGTTGTATTGGATTTCATAGGCCTTGGAAATAATTTAAGAAGCCATTTGATCTTTTGGTTCTTAACTGCAATATAGTATCCTGGTGTGTCATAAGAAGTTATAATATTTGTCAAAATAAATTTGAAGTTCNTAACTGTAGCACCTACATCTATGCTTGCTACTTGTAGTGTGCTCATGGGGGTCATATATTGCATTCAACATAGTATGTTGTATTGGATTTCATAGGCCTTGGAAATAATTTAAGAAGCCATTTGATCCTTTGGTTCTTAACTGAAATATAGTATCCTGGTGTGTCATAAGAAGTTATAATATTTGTCAAAATAAATTTGAAGTTCTGGAACAATTTGCTTTCTTATGTAGTAGAGTGGATTCAAAGTTATCTTTGTAATAGTGATATTGTCACTCGTTATGCTGTCTTTGGGTAGAAATAAAAGAAATACTATGACAAGTAGCATTTCAGGAATGTTATTTAACCTTATATAAAATATATTCAAGGCATTAGGCTTGAAGGCAAAGTTATCTGTTGAGTATGTTATGCTTGACATAGTTTGGGAAACACAGATCTCATCTGATCTCCTCCCTTGTAGGAGATTTAAGTAAGGCTTAACATAGTCAAGAAACATAATGAAGTTCTGGCTGAGAAAATATTAGAACCTATATCTACTTACTATCATAAAAACCTAGGCAAATTCTTCTCCTGAAAATAGAACAATGGAGACAAATATGTAACATATTTGATC
>NW_007727523.1:312100-334320 GCF_000696425.1 Galeopterus variegatus
ATTTTATATATCATTTGGAACTGCTTCACAAGCTATCAATACTTTAATATTATGTATTTGGGCACTTTTATTAAATAATACTCATTATATTGATTTAGGAGCATATTATACTGGTTCCAAACATTTCTGGTGAAGTGTTTTACTTTTGTTATGTAAGTCATTGTTGAATTGTGCTGCCTAGAATTTAATGGAGGTTAGAAACATAACGATCAAGTCAAGAGAAACCTTTCACTCCAACTGATGAAATCTTAAGAAGAGATATTCAATAAACATCAGAATTATTTTAGGCATTATTATGGCTAATAAATATTTTTGATGATGATATTTTAACTTAGTGAGAAAACAGGAAAATCAAAATCTCTTATCTTTAATTTATACATAATTGAAAACATATTTATTGATCATATACTATGAGCAAGGCCATTGTGCTACCTGTGGTAGGGTATTTAAAAATTGATAAGACAATAAATTCTTATCCCCAGGAAAAGAAAAATTTTAAATACTGATATGCTCATTTGAAAGGGTTTTTTTTTTTTGCAATATGGATATTACCATAGTATTTAATATATATATGAAAGGGAATTGTGATCAGTTTTACTCTCACCACAATAATCTACCAGAATTCACATCCTCAATCAATACGAATTTTCTCCACTGACATACTAGCAGATTCTGTTAAGACAGTTTTTCCTAATTGTAGTAAGCCATAAATTTAAGTTTTCTTATCAACAAATTGCTCTGCTAACATTTTGAAGAGCCAGCATTTCACGAAAGTTAATTTTAAAAGGATTTTTATAAGATTGTAAAAAGTAATTAAAAATAAATCAATGAAAGACTTTTTAACTCAAAAATTTAAAAATGTTGTTTATTGTAAATACAAATACAGTCAATGTAATGATGCCTCCACCCCCTGCCCAAGTGCAGCTCTTGTATATCATTAAAAAAACCTGATGATACTTTTCTTTTTTAAGCTGAGAATCCAGATTTTTGTCTGTACTTGGTATGGTCCTGTTCGTTAATTAGCACATGAATCTCTTTTAGCCTAGAAATCATTACTAAATAACATTTCTACCTTCATTGCTAGGAAAGGCAAAGTATAGGGGTCAGCAATAGGATTAACATTTCAGCTTTCATTTTGTCACTCAAATCCTGCAAATTCCTGGTTCTGATGAAGAAGTAGGAACTTGCACGTATATCCCGAGGAGAGAAATCAATTCCACATGTCTGGGATATAAACGACCAACTTTGGATGCAAAGTACATCAAGTGAAGGCTTCAGAAGGTGTAATTTAAAGAGCATTTTTAGCTTCCTAATTACTTTATTGAACTTTTTACTTCCTTCTTAAGTAAAGATTGTTTCTTGTTACAAATGGCTTTCATTAGGAGACATGTACTTTATACCTTCTGTTCTTGGGGAAAACAGTGTTCTGAGTAAATTTTAAGTAAAGAGAGCAATAGAAAACTATAGTATTGGTAGGTGAGTCAAGACCCTGGCTTTATGTATTTGATTTACACTAATACTTCAAACCTGTACTATAACCTTTAGTGCTCTTAAGGTTATCATTAATTACAGAAATTCTACTTTAGCTCGGCTGCGCTTGTAAAAGTTCATAGTCTCTAGATTCCAGTGTCTTTTTCCTTCTNAAAACAGTGTTCTGAGTAAATTTTAAGTAAAGAGAGCAATAGAAAACTATAGTATTGGTAGATGAGTCAAGACCCTGGCTTTATGTATTTGATTTACACTAATACTTCAAACCTGTACTGTAACCTTTAGTGCTCTTAAGGTTATCATTAATTACAGAAATTCTATTTTAGCTCGGCTGCGCTTGTAAAAGTTCATAGTCTCTAGATTCCAGTGTCTTTTTCCTTCTAGTTTACTGCTAATTTAAAGTTTCCATATGTTCTTAATAAAGAAAAAAAAATAACTTTGTCATGTATTCTCAAGGCAACATCTCACACACTGAAACGAAGTAAAAAATACAATAAGAAACATAACCGTTAATTTGGGTAAGATTGATGTGATAGTAAACATCTCTGTAGATCAGAAAATTTGTGCAAAGTAAGCTGACTGGAATATGATAGGACCGAGTTAATTTAAAAAGATATTTTGGGATTGTAACATACTTGCAAGAGGGGTATTAGCAAAATTTTGAAGTTAGACAGCTTCTTCTATCCCAACCCTAACCACGATCATTCTTTACCTATTCTTTATTCCTCCCTGCCTTTAAACAAATACATATTGGTGCAGTCATCCTACAGGTAGTTCTCTCCTATAACTTCCTGAGAGCTCCAAACTCTCTGGTGTATCACGTTTTCATGGCAGTAGCTCTGAGTGGACTGTTGTCTTCTTCCATCAGCATGATTACTTGACTTGTAAAGGAGAATGATTTGCCTGGGTCACATTTTTCCCTCCTAATTTCATCGAAAAATAATATGCTATTTGAAACTCTGGGCCTGCCTGAATTGGTTCTAACCTCTTCTCAAAATTTATATCATCTTCCTCATTCCCTCATCATTTTATTGAGGTATAACCGACATAAATACGCATATTTAAATCTTACAATGTGATAAATTTCGACATAGACATATTTTGTGAAACTATCACCACCATCAAGATAATAAACTTCCACATCACTTTCTAAAGCTTCCCAATGTCCTCTTGTAATCAATCCCTCCCTTCCAACTTGCCTCCTTCTTCTCCGCAGACAACCAATCATCAGCTCTCTGTTACTATAGGTTAGTTTGCATCTTCCAGAGTTTTATAAAAATGGAATAATACATTATGGACTCTTTTTAAAAATCTAACTTTGTTAGCATAATTATTTTGAAACTCATCCATGTTAAGTGTATCAATAGTCAATTTCTTATCTTTGCAGAGTAGTATTCCACTGTACGAATATGCCACAATTTGTTGATCCATTCACCTATTATAGACATTTTTATTGTGTCCCGCTTTTGACTATTTCTAATAAAGTTGCTATGAATATTTGCACACAAGTTTTTGAATAGGACATCACTTCCTTCTTGGGAAAATAGTTAGAAGTAACATGGTAGGTGTGTGCTTACCATTTTGAAAACCTGCCAACTGTTTCACAGTGGTTCTACCATTTTATATTTCTACCAGTTGGGAATGAGAGCTCTATTTCCACATCTTCTTCAGCACTTGATATAACCAGTCTTTTAAATTAGCTATGTAGCAGTTCCCGATTGTAGTTTTAATTTGCTTTTCTGTAATCACTAGTGATGGTGAGCATCTTTTCATGAATTTATTTGAAGTTAAATATATCTTCTTTGATAAAGTGTCTGTTTAAATTTTTTTTGAAAATTTTTGGGGTATTCACGTGTGTATGTATGCATTTGTTGTTTGGTTTTGAGTGTTCTGTATATATTCTGGATACAAGCCCCTTATCATATCTGTACTTTGCAAATAGATTTTCCCAGTTTGTGGCTAAACTTTTCATTCTCCTACCAGTGTCTTTCAAACAGCAAATATTTTTAACTTTGATGAAGTTCAGCTTATTACATTTTTCTTTTATTTACTTTGTTTTTGAAGTCATATATATATAAAAAAAATCCCTCCTTAACACAAGGAAACTAAGATTTTCTCCTTTCTTCTTCAAGATTTATAGTTTTAGGTTTAATATTTAGGTCTATGATCAATTTTTTAGTGATCTGTGTGTTTGGTGTAAGGTCTCGATCAAAATTCACTTTTTGCATTAGAACATTCAGTTGTTTCAATATCATTTGTTGAAAAGGGTATCCTTTCTCCACTGATTTGCCCTTGCATTTAATCAAGAATCATTTGTCTATGTATGTGGGATACACCCACATGCATAGATAAATGTATCCCAGACTCTATATTTAATTCCATTCATCTAATTATTTATCCTGATGCAAATACCATCTTGCATTGATTATTGTAGTTTTATTATAAGTCTTGAAATCAGGTAGAATCGGTCCTTTGAATTTATTCTTCTTTAAAGTTTTTTTGGATATTCTAGGTCATTTACATTTTACTATGAATTTTAGGATCAACTGTTAATTTTTAAAAAATCTGTCAGCGTTTTTTGACAGCTAATTGAGATATAATTCACATAACAAAATTTATACATTTTATGTGCGCAATTAATGACTTTTAAATTTATAGAGTTGTTCAACCATTAAATTCAGTTTTAGAATATGTTGTGAGGGATTTTCAAAAAGTGCGTGGAATGATTCATATTATCTTTTAATTCCAGTTTTCTATGAACTCTTTGAAGTACGCTCATATTTCCCTCAAATATTGCTCTTATCTGTTTGTAGTCAATTTCCTGTCCAACCCTAGCCCCAGGCAACCACTAATCTTTTTTGTATTGTTCAAGATTTCCTTTTACTGGACATTTTTATATAAATGGAATAATACAATATGTGGTATTGCTGCATCTAATTTCTTCTATTTAGAATAATCTTTTTTAGTTTCTCTCATGTTGTAGCATGTATCAGTATTTTATTCCTTTTTATTATTGAATTGTGTTCCATTCTATGGTTACACACATTCAGTTTATTCATTAGCCTGATGATGAACATTTGGATTGTTTCCAAATTTTTGCATCTATGAATAGTGCTGCTATGAGCAAGTGCATGTAAACCTTTATGTAGACATACATTTTCATCTCTGTTAGGTACATTCCTAGGAATAGAATTGTTGGGTCCTATGCTAAGTATGCTTTTATTTAAAAAAAAAAAAACAAACTTCATTTTTTAGAGCAGTTTTAAGTTCATGGCAAAATTAAGCAGGAATTACAGAGTATTATCATATGTCCCCATCCCCGCACATGCACAACCTCGTTTACTGTCAACATCCCACACCATAGTGGCATATTGGTTGCAATTCATGAACCTACATTGACACATCATTATCACCCAAAGTCCATAGTTTACTTTAGGGTTCACTTGGTGCTGTTTATGAATTTGATGAATGTATAATGACATATATCCACCATTATAGAATGGTTTCAGTATTTTAAAATTCCTCTGAGTTCCATCTATTCATCCCTTCTCGCCTTGTAACCAGTGGCAACCTCTGATCTTTTGCTATCTCCATAAGCCTTTTCCAAAATGTTATATAGTTGGAATTGTACAGTATATAGCCTTTTCAGATTGGCTTTTTTTTACTTAGTAACATTAACTTAAGATTTCTCCTTGTCTTTATATGCCTTGACAGTTCATTTCATTTTAATGCTGATTAGTGTTTTATTGCCTGGATGTACCAGAGTTTGTTTATCCATTCATCTACCAAAGGATATCTTGGTTGCTTCCAAGTTTCAGCAATTATGAATAAAGCTACTATAAACATCTGTGTGCAGGTTTTTGTTCTCAATTTCTTTTGGGTAAATACCAAGGAGCATGAAAGCTGAATCATCTGATAAGAATATGTTTAGTACTGCAAGAAACTGCCAAATTGTCTTCCAAAGTGGTTGTGCCATTTTGCATTCCCACCAGCAATGAATGAGAGTTCTTGCTGTTCCACATGCTAGCTGATATTTGGTATCATCAGTGTTTTAGATTTTAGCCATTCTAATAGGCAGGTGGAGGTATCTCATTATTGTTTTCATTTGCAATTCCCTAATGACAAATAATGTGGAGCATCTTTTCATATGCTTATTTGATCTATGCATCTTCTTTGGTGATATATCTGTTGAAACTTGCCCATTTTTATATTGGATGTTTGTTTCTTATTGTGGAGTCTTAAAGTCCTTTGTATATTTTGGGTAATAGTATTTTATCAGACATGTCTATTGAAAATATTTTCTCCTAGTCTGTGGCTTATCTTCTTATTCTCTTGACAGTTTCTTTCACAGAACAGAAGTTTTAAATTTTAATGAAGTCCAAATGATCAACTTTTTGTTTCATGGGTAGATCCTTTGGAGTTGTATCCAAAAAGTCATCAACATAGGTTTTATCCTATGTTACCTTCTAGGATTTTTAGTTTCATGTTTTATATTTAGTTCTATGAACCATTTTGAATTAATTTTTGTGAAGGGTGTAAGGTCGGTGTCTAAGTTTACTTTTTGCATGTGGATGTCCAGATGTTTCAGCATCATTTACTGAAGACTATCTTTTCCCCATTGTATTGCCTTTTCTTCTTTGTCAAATATCAGTTGACTGTATTTATGTGGGTTTAATTCTGGGCTCTCTTCTATGTTCCACAGATCTATTTGTTTATTATTTGTCAATATCACGTGGTTTTGATTACTGTGCTTTATAGTAGGTCTTGAAGGCAGGTAGTGTCAGTCTTTCAATTTTGATCTCTTTCAATATGGATGGAGCTACTATGGGTCTTTTGTATCTCCATATAAATGTTAATATCAGTCTGTTGATATCCACACAATAACTTGCTGGGATATTTATTGGGATTACTTTTAATTTATATATCAAGTATGAAAGAACTGACAACTTGACAATATCGAGTCTTTCTTTGTGTGTATATGTGTGTTGCTTATTATACTTAATTTATTATTTTTAAAGATAGTTTATTATACATACATGTGGGGTAAAAAGTTGATTTTCAGTAGTTGTGTACAATGTGTTATGGTTAGATCAGGATAGTTAGCTTACTCATCATAACAATACATAATTATTCTTACTGTTCATTAACCAATTTCTTGTTAATCCCCCTCCCTCTCCACCTCCCCTCCCCTTTTCCACCTCTAGTGACATGGTTCCATTCTCTCCTTCTAAAAGATCAATGTATAATTGTGTTTGTTTTCTCTCTTTCTCTCTCAGTCTCTCTTTATCATTTATTTACTTATAAATTGAGCTCTTGCTTATGAGTGAGAACATGTGATATTTCTCTTCCTGCATCTGGGTTGTTCCACTTAGGATAATTTTCCCTCTAAGATCATCCATATTGCTCAAATGCAGAATTTCATTCTTTTTAAGGGCTGAATATTATTCCCATTGTGTATGTATACCACATATCCTTATCCAGTCATCTGTTGATGGACATTTAGGTTGGTTCATATATTTAGGTTGGTTTCATATGTTAGCTATTGTAAAAAGAGCTGAAATGAACATGGGAGTGCAGGTATCCCTTCAACAGGATGAATTCCATTCCTTCGGGTATACATCCAGCAGTGGGATTGCTGGATCATATGGCAGTTCTATCTGTAGTTGTCTGAGAAACCTCCATACTGTTTCCCATAATGGCTGTGCTAATACACAGCCCCACCAACAGTGTAGAAGAATTCACCTTTCCCCACATCCTTGCCAGCATTTGTTATTCGCAGGGTTTTCAATGATGGCCAGTCTAACTGGGGTGAGATGGTGTCTCAGTGTGGTTTTGACTTGCATTTCCCTGTTGACTAGTGATGCTGAGCATTTTTTTATGTACCTGTTGGCATTTGTATGTCTTCCTTTGAAAAATGTCTATTCATCTCCTTTGCCCATTTTTTAATTGTATTATTTGTTTTTTTTATAGTAAAGCTGTTTGATTTCCTTATATGTTCTAGATATTAATCCCTTGTCAGATGTATAGTTTGCAAACATTTACTCCCATTCCATAGGTTGTCTTTCTGCTCTGTTGATTGTTTCCTCTGCTGTGCAGAAGCTTTTTTAGTTTGAGATAATCCTATTTGTTTATTTTTCCTTTAGTTGTTTGTTTTTTGTGGGTATTATTCATAAAGTCTTTTCCTTATGTCCTGAAGTATTTCCTCTATGATTTCTTCTAGGAGTTTTATGGTTTCAGGTCTTATACTAAAGTCTTTAATCCATTCTGAGTTGATTTTGGTATGTGGTGAGAAATACAGGTCCAGTTTCATTCTTCTGTACATGGATGTCCAATTTTTCCAGCACCATTTATTGAAGAAGTAGTTTTTTCTCCAATGTTTGATTCTTGTTGCCTTTGTCAATGATCAGGTGGCTGTAAGTCTGTGGGTTGATTCCTGGGTTTTGTATTCTGTTCCATTGGTCTAAGTGCTTGTTTTTATGTCTGTACCATGCTGCTTTGGTTACTAAATATTTCTGATATAATTTGAAGTCATTTAGTCTTATGCCTCTGGCTTTATTTTTGTTTATTTATTTTGCTCAAGTTTGCCTTGGCTACTCAGGGTCTTTTTTTGTTTGGCATGAGTGTTAGGATCATATTTTTTTCTAATTCTGTGAAGAATGCTATTGGTATTTTGATGGGAACTGCATTGATTCTGTAGATTACTTTGGGTAGTATGGACGTTTTCATGATGTTAATTCTTCCAATTCAGGATGTGGTATATCTTTCCACCTTTTTATGTCCTATTTAATTATTTTCCATAGTGTTTTGTAGTTCTCCTTGTAGAGATCTTTCACCTCCTTGGTTAAAATGAATCTTAGGCATTTTATTTTTTTGGTGACTATTGTAATGGGCTTGCTTTCTTGATATCTTTTTCTCCTAGTTTGTTATTGGAGTATAAAAGCACTGCTGATTTTTGGGTGTTGATTTTGTAACCTGCAGCAATCCTGAAATTGTTAATCAGCTCTAAGAGTTTACTGGTAGAATCTTTAGGTTTTTATGTATATAAGATCATGTCATCTGTGAGCAGGGACACTTTGACTTCATCCTTCCCAATCTGGATGCCCTTTATTTCTTTCTCGTGCCTGATATCTCTGGCTAGTACTTCCATTACTATGTTGAAAAGGAGTGGTGAAAGTGGGCATCCTTGTCTTGTTCATCCTTGTGCTTAAAGGAAAAGCTTCCAGCTTTTCCCCATTCCAGAAGAACCTGGTGATTAGATCATCATATATGGCTTTTATTGTGTCGAAAAAATTTCCTTCTATAACTAATTTTCTGAGAATATTTAATCACAAAGGGATGTCAAATTTTATTGAAAGCTTTTCTGCATCTATTGAGATAATCATGTGGTTTTTGTCCTAGGTTTTGCTGATGTGGTGTATTACATTCATTTACTTATATATGTTGAACCACCCTTGCTTGCATCCTTGGGATGAATCCCCCTTGATCATGGTGTATAATTTTTTTCCTTTGTGTTGCTGTATTTTGATTGCTAATAAATTGTTGAGGATTTTTGTGTCTATGTTCATCAAAGACATTGGCCTGTAATTTTATTTTTTTGTAGTATCTTTCTCTGCTTTTGGTATCAGGGTAACACTGTCCTCATAGAATGAGTTTGGGAGAATGGCTTCTGTTTCATTTTTTCTGGAATAGTTTGAAGAGAACTGGTATTAATTCCTCTTTAAAGGTTTGATAGAATTCAGCTGTAAAGCCACCTGGTCCTGGGCTTTTCTTTTTGGAAGATTGCTGATGACTGCTTCAGTCTTGTTGTTTGTTATTGGTCTGTTCAGGTTTTCTGTTTCTTCTTGGTTCAGTCTTGGTAGTTTGTACATGTCCAGAAATTCATCTATTTCTTCCAGATTTTCATATTTGTTGGTGTACAGTTGTTTATAGTAGATTCTTATGAGTTTTTGTATTTCTTTGGTATTTATTGTAAAGTCTCCCTTTTCATTTCTGATTTTTGTTCCTTGGGTCTCCTCTCTTTTTTTTGTTAATCTAGCTAATGGTTTTGTCTATTTATTTTATGTGTCTCAGAAACGCAACTTTTGTTTCATTGATCTTTTTTTATTGTTTCCTGGGTTTCTAATTCATTTAATTCTGCTCTGATCTTAATTATTTCTTTCCATCCAGTACTTTTAAGATTGGATCGTTGGTTTTTTCTACTTCTTTGAGATGTAGTGTTAGGTTGTTTATTTGAAATCATTCTATTCTTTTGATGTAAGTGTTCATTGTGGTAAACTTCCCTCTTAATCCTGGTTTGCAGTATCCCACAGGTTTTGGTATGATGTGTCTTTTTTTCACTAGTCTCCAGAAATTTTTTGATTTTCCGTTTAATTTCTTCTTGGATGCATAGGTCATCCAGGAACCTGCTGTTAAGTTTCCAGGTATTTCTATAGTTTCCAGAGTTTCACTTGTTCTTGATTTCCAGTTTTAATCCATTGTGGTCTGAAAAGATCCTTGGAATGATTTTGATTTTTTAAAATTTGCTGAGACTTGATTTGTGACCTAACATGTGGTCTATCCCTATAGTTTCCAGAGTTTCACTTGTTCTTGATTTCCAGTTTTAATCCATTGTGGTCTGAAAAGATCCTTGGGATGATTTTGATTTTTTAAAATTTGCTGAGACTTGATTTGTGACCTAACATGTGGTCTATCCTGGAGAATGTTTCATATTCTGACGAAAAGAATGTACATTCTGTAGTTGTTGGATGAAATGTTCTGTAGATATCTACCAGGTTCAGTTAATGTAAGGTATAGTATAAATCCTGTGTTTCTTTGTTGATTTGTTGCCTGAAAGATCTGTCCAATGCTGAATGAGCGGTGTTCAGGTCACCCACTCTCATATTACGGTCTATCTCTTTCTTTAGGTTTGATAGTGTTTGGTTTATACATCTGGGTGCTCCAGTGTTGGGTGCATACATATTTATGATTGCATGTCTTCTTGCTGGATAGATCCCTTTATCACTATATAGTGGTCTTCTTGGTCTCTTCTTATGGTTTTTGTTTTAAAATCTATTTTATCTGATATAAGGATAGCTATTCCTGCTTGTTTTTGATTTTCATTTGCATGGTATATCTTTTTCCATCCTTTCACTTTTAGTGTGTGTGTGTGTCTTTATAGGTGAGGTGAATCTCCTGAAGACAGCATATAGTTGGGCCTAACTTTTTAATCCAATCAGTCAGTCCTTGTTTTTTGAATGGGGAGTTTAATCCATTTACATTTAGGGTTGTGATTGGCAGGTATTGTTTTACTCCTATCATTTTATTGCTTTTTGTTTAGATGTTTTAAATATTTTTTGTTCCTTTCTTCCCCTTTTATTTTTCATCTTTGATGTTAGTTGGATTTTTGAAGTGGCATGATTTAGCTTCTTTTTCTTTCTCACTTGAATTTTTGCTTTAACTGGTTTTGCTCTTTCTTGTGTATCTGTGATAGCAATCACTGTTTTTTGGATTCTGTATGTAGCACTCCCTTGAGAATTTCTTGCAGCGTTGGTTGTGTGGTGGTGAACTCCCGCAATTTTTGTTTGGGAAATACATTATTTCTCCCTCATTTCTGAAGCCTTGCTGCATATAGAATTCTTGGCTGGTGATTTTTTTGTTTCAGAATTTTGGATGTATCATCCCATTTTCTTCTGGCCTGCAGAGTTTCACTTAAGAAGTCTGCTGTTAGTCTGATAGTGGCTCCATTATAGGTGACTTGACACTTCTCTTGCTGCTTTTAAAATTCTCTCTTTGTCTTTAAGTTTTGTCAGTTCGACTATAATGTGCCTTGGAGAGGATCTTTTTGGATTGAGTCTGTTTGGGAGTCTTTGGGTTTCTGGGATCTGAAGGTCTGCATATCTCCCTAAACCTAGGAATTTTTCTGTTATTATTTCCTCAAATAGTTTTTCAGTGCCTTTTCCTTTTTCCTCCCCTTATGAAATACCCATGATTTGGATCTTTATATGCTTGAGGCTGTATGCTAGGTGTCTTAGATTTTCTTCATTTTTTAAAATTCTATTTTTCTTTTTTTTTGGATCCTCCTAGGTTATTTCAAAAAGGCCATCTTTGTGATGTGAAATTTTTTCTTCTGCCTGCTCTAGCCTGGTACTCAAGTTCTCTGTTGGGTTTTTTATTTCATTGAGTGAATCCTTTAGTTCCAGGAGTTATGCAACATTATTTTTTAAGGTATTAATCTCTTCGTAAATTTCCTCCTTCATATCTTGGATATTTTTTTCTTGTTTCATTGTGTTCTCTAATTGAATCTTCTCTTATCTCTTTGAGTTTTCTTAAGGTTGTTGCTCAGAATTTCTTTTCAAACATCTGAAGGGTTTTCCACTCTATTGGGTCTGGTACTTGAGAATTACTGTATTCTGGTGGTATCATATCTTCTTGTTTATTTGTAGATCTGGTATCTTTTCACTGATTTCTGGTCATCTGGTAGAGCATTTGTTTCTTCTATTACTCTTGAGTGGGCTGTAAAGAGAAAGAACCCCTCCTCTATTTGCAGGCCCTGCTGATGACTCTTCTTTTATCAATGCAGTGAAGTGTGCAGTGGGCTGCATGTAGGGTGTCTTTGGCTGCTACTATGGTGGTAAGCCATCCTTGCGGTGGCAGTAGGTGTGGCAGTGGTTTGGGGGACCACCTGCACAGGAATGATGTTTATGCCACTCATGCAGGACATTCGCCTTGGCTCCTGCCTGGCAGTGGGAGGGCTTTCCAAGACTTCAGGCTAGGCCCTTGCTGGCACTTGGGATGCCACTCACCTTGGCTGCTGCTAGGATGGTGGGAGGGGCTTTCCAGGGCTTCAGGCTGGGCCCAAAGTGGTGCTCAGGATGCCGCTCACCTTGGCTCCTGCTAAGGTGGTGGGAGGAGCTTTCCCTACCACATTTTCCTTAGCCAGTCATCCATCGATGGACATTTAGGTTGGTTCCATTGCCTGGCTATTGTAAATAGAGCTGCAATAAACATGGGAGTGCAGGTATCCCGTTGACATGATGATTTCCAATCCTCTGAATATATATTCAGTAATGGGACTGCTATATCATATGGTAGGTCCATCTGTAGTTGTTTGAGGAAAATTTCTACTGTTCTCCATAATGGCTGTAGTAATTTGAGTCCCACCAACAGAGCAGAATGGTTCCCTTTTCTCCACATCCTCACAAGCATTTGTTATTTTCAGTCATTTTTAAAATAGCCAGTTTGACTGGGGTGAGATGATATCTCAAAGTGGCTTTGATTTGCATTTCTCTGATGATTAGTGATGTTGAGCATTTTTTTCATATACCCATTGGTCATTTGTATGTCCTCATTTGAGACATGTCAATTCATATCCTTTGCCCATTTTTTAATTGGATTATTTGTTTTTATTTATTTATTTATTTTTACTGTAAGGTTGTTTGAGCTCTTTGTATATTCTGGATATTAATCCCTTGTTGGATGCATAGTTTGCAAATATTATCTCCCATTCTCCAGGTAGTATTTTCACTCTTTTTATTGTTTCCTTTGCTGTGCAGAAGTTTTTCAGTTTGATATAATTCCATTTTTTATTTTTTTCTATTGTTGTCTATGCTTTTTGGATCTTGTTCATAAAGTCGTTGCCCATTCCTATATTCTGGAGTATTTTCTTATGTTTTCTTCTTGGAGCTTAACCTGAGAAACCTGAGAGAAACTACCAAAAACTTCTTAGAGCTGATAAACAACTTCAGTAAAGTTGCAGGATAAAAAAAACCAATACACAAAAAGCAGTAGTGTTTTTGTACTCCAATAACAAACTAGAAGGAAAAAAATCAAGAAAGCAAGCTCATTTACAATAGTTACCAAAAAAAAAAAAAAAGAAAAGAAAAAATAACCACCTAGGAATAAATCTTACCAGGGAGTTGAAAAATCTCTACTATTGGAACTGTAAATCACTACTGAAAGAAATTAAAGAAGACACCAAAAGGTGCAAAGACATTCCTTGTTCATGGATTAGAAGAATCAATGTAATGAAAATGTCTGCACTACTCAAAGCCATCCATAAATTCAATGTGATCGAGATCAAAATATCAATGACATTCTTGACAGAAATAGAAGAAACAATCCAAACATATGTATCAACGAAAGACCCCAAATAACCAAAGAAATCCTGAACAAAATAAGTAAAGCCAGAGGCGATACGCTTCCTGACTTCAAACTATATTACAAATCTATAGTAACCAAAACTGCATGGTACTGGCATAAAGACAGACACATGGAGCAATGGAACAGAATCGAGAACCCAGAAATCAACCCACATATTTACAGCCAACTAATTTTTGACAAGGGCACCAAGGCACACAATGGGGAAAGGAAAACCTCTTCAATAAATGGTGCTGGGAAAACTGGATATCCATATATAGAAGAGAGAAACTTAATCTATACTCCTCACCATATACCAAAATCAACTCAAAATGGATTAAAGACTTAAAGATTGAGTCTTTCTACCATGAACAGAAAATAGCTCTCCATTTATTTAGTTCTTTTGTTTCTTTCATCATAGTTTCTAGTTTTCCTCATATAGATCCTGTACATATATTGCTAGATTTATACCTAAGTATTCCATGTTTTTTTGTGCTAATGTAAATGGTAATTTTTTTTTTTTAACCTGAAATTTCACTGAGTCACTTCTGGTATATAGAAAAGAAATTGACTTTAGTATATTATCTTTGTGTTCAACATTGCTATAATTGCTCAGTACCAGAAGTTTTTGTTGTTGTTGTTGTTGTTGTTAATTCTTAAGGATTTTCTACATAGGTGCTCATGTCATCTATGAACAAAGGCCATTTTATTTCTACCTTCCCAATTTGTACACATTTTATTTCATTTTCTTGTTTCACTGCATTAGCCAGGACTTCCAGTTGATGTTGAAAAGTAGTGGTGAGAGGGAACATTATTGTCTTCTTCCTGATTTTAGTGGGAAAGCTTTGAGTTTCTCACCATTAAGTATGATGTTAGCTTTAAGTTGGTTGCAGACATTCTTAATAAAGTTGAGAAAGTTCCACTTTATTTCTAGTTTTTTTTATAGTTTTTATCATAAATGGGGTTAAAGTTTGTCAAATGCTTTTCTGCCTGTATTGACAAAATTATGAGATTTTTCTTTTTTAGCCTGTTGATGTGATAGATTGCATTAATTGATTTTCAATATAGTTTTTATCATAAATGGGGTTAAAGTTTGTCAAATGCTTTTCTGCCTGTATTGACGAAATTATGAGATTTTTCTTTTTTAGCCTGTTGATGTGATAGATTGCATTAATTGATTTTCAAATGTTGAAAATGAACAGTCATTGCCTATTTGGGGTAAATCCTACTTGGTCGTGGTGTTCAGTTTTTTTAAACATTGTTAAAATCAGCGTACTAATATTTTGTTGAGAAGTTTTAATCTATATTCATGAGGAGTATTGACCTGCAGTTTTCTTTTATTTTAATTTCTTTGTGTGGTTTTGATATCAGGATAATGCTGGCCTTATAGAATAAGTTAGTAAGTCTCTCCTATGCTTCCATCTTCTGGAAGAGATTGTAGAGAACTGGTATAATTTCTTCCTTTTATGTTTTTTTAGAATTCACTGGTAGGAAGTGGAATCTCATAAAGATTTGCCTGCTGAGATTTATACAGGGTTTCTCTGAATCAATAGATTTATTTGAGTGAAAATTGACATATTAACAACATTGTATCTTAATGCATTAATAAGGAATAGCCCTCTATTTATTTTTGTCTCTTTAAATCATTCTCATCAATATTTCATAATTTTTAGATTATAGATCTTGAATATCTTTTGTCAGATATGTTCCAAATTATTCCATATCATGGTAGTATTATAAGTTTTATTATTTTAACATTTCATTTTCCAATTTTTTGCTGATACATAGAAATACAATTGTTTTATGTATTGATCTTATATCCTGCAACTCTGATAAAATTACATATTAGCTCTAACAAGTAATTAGTTCTAAACCTGCTTTTTGTGTATTTTATCAGAATTCCTACATAGATAATCATGTCATCTGCAAATAAAGGATTTCTGAATATTTCTGGCAGAAAATATGCATAAATAGTTATCTCTGTTAAAAACCATCTGCTATAGACTGAATTGTGATTTCCAAAATACATGTGATGAAGTTCTAATCCTCAATGTGATGGTATTTGGAGATGGAGTCTTTGAAAGATAATTAGGTTTAGATGAGATTATGAGGGAGGGACCCTCATGATAGAATTAGTGCCCTTATAAGGAGAAACTCCACAGAGCTTGCTGTTTTCCTTCTCTCTCCATGTGCACATATTGAGGAAAGGCTACATGAGATCACACTGTGATGCCAGCCAGCTATAAGTCAGGAAGAGAATCCTCACCAGAATCCAATCATGTTGTCGTCCTGGTCTTAGACTTCCAGTCTGCAGGATTGTGTGAAAATGAATTTCTGTTGTTTATGAACCATTCTATGACTCTATGGGATTTTATTATGACAGCCTAAGCTGATTAAGGTAGATTTTGGTACTGGGAGTAGGGTGCTGCTGTAACAATTATCTAAAAATGTGGGAACAGATCTGGAACTGAGTGATGGCTGGAGGCTAGAGGAGTTTTGAGGTGCATGCTAGAAATAACATTAAAGGCAATGCTTCTGAGGGCTCAGAACAAAATGCGGAGAGCTGGAGAGAAAGCTTCCATCTACTAGAAAATACATAACTAATCATGAACAGAATAGTGGTAGAAATATGCGTGTCAAGGGCCATGTTATTGGAAACTGGAGGGAGGTAATTTTGTAATAAAGTGGCAAAGAACCTGGTGGAACTGTGTTCTAGTGTTTTATAAAGAGTAGAATTTGCAAATCATAAAATATGATATTTAACTGAGAATATTTCTAAGCAAAATGTTGGAGTGACTTGGTTCTTCCTGACTGCTTATAAGGCAATAAGAGAGAAATGAATTGAAGGAGGAATTGTTAGCAAAAAAGAATGAGAACTTGGAGATTGGTAAAATTCTTAGCCTATCCATATTGCCAAAAAAATTATTACGCTTTGTTCTTAAGTGAACACTAAGAGTGTGGCTGAACAACCATTTAAAAAAATGATTATGGGTGTGAACTTTGGATCTAATTGGCCATCTCAACAGAAGCCAGGAATAGAGATGGGATTATACCAGCAGAAACACTACCAGTGTGAATGGAAGGGGATGAAAATGGGATGAAATGAAATAGGGCTGTCAGGCTTCCTGATTCTATAGGAAAGGACCTAGAGCTGTTCTGCTGCTAACGTGCTATTCTTTGAGAAAAAGAAGAATGAACCAAAGGTGATTCACACATCCTCAGGTCTGCCATGCCCACTATAGGCCCAGGGGGAAGGCTGTTTCTGCCTCAGTTTTAGAGGGTGAGCCCCTCACAGATAGCCACAAGATCAGTGTCCCACCAACACAAACAGCAGGGAGTGCCCTTTTATACTACACCATTGTATATTGGGAGTACATAACTTGTCTGGTTTTACAGGTTCACAGCAGGAGAGGAATTTTCCCTCAGGTTGAATTGTTCCTTAAGTCTCACTTATAACTGGTTTAGGTGGTATTTAAATAAGACTTAGGATTTAAGACTTGAGAGTTGATGATGGAATGAGTCAAAACTTTTGGGGCTGCTGGGATGGAATGAATGTATTTTGCATGTGAGAAAGGCATAAATTTTGGGGGGCCATTTCTACCAAAAATGGTAGAATGCCCTGGACAGAATTTTGTCTCCCCAAATTCATATGTTGAAGCCCTAATGTCCATTGTGATTGTATTTGGACACGGAGCATATATTAATCAAGGTTCTCCAGAAAAACAGAACCAATAGGAGATTATCTCTCTCTCTCTCTCTCCTATTGGTTATATATATGGGGGTGAGTATAATCCAACTTGTTGAGGGCCTGAATAGAACCAAAAACTGGAGAAAGGGAAAATTTTGATCTCTCTGCCTGGCTCCTGGAGCTGAAACACTGGTCTTCTTCAGCCCTTAGACTAGAACTTGTGCCAATGGCTCTCCTGGATCTCAGGGCTTCAGACTTGCACTAGAAATGTACTACCTGCTCTCCAGCTTGCAGACAGCAGACTGTGGGGCTTCTCAGCCTCCATGATCATTTAAGATAATTCCTTATGATAAATCTGTATCTATATATATATATATATATATATATGCAACCACACATATTATATATGAAGATATGTATTTATACATATCATATGTATTTTATGTAAAAAGAGATACATAATGATATTTATCTATCTATCTATATTTCTATCTATCTATCTATCAATCTATCATCTATCTCTCATCTATATAAAGAGACATCATTGGCTCACATGATTACAGGTATTATCTTCCCATAATCAGGAGAATATATTGATTAAGTTTTTAGTCTACTTCACTGTTCTGTTTCTGTTTGTACAACTAGGACTCTTTTTGTGTTTATAGAAAGAAAAAGCACAAAAAGCTAATGGAATAGAGAAACCAATTGGATTACATAACTGGAAAGTCTAAGGGATAGCTGAAAGACAGGGCTCAAAAATATCATTAGAATTCCATTTCTCAGCTCTGTGCGACTCTGACTTACACTGGGAGACAGGTTTCCTCTACATGGAGGCTAGACGGATACAGGTTAAGTCTCTGTGCCAGATTTTCTGTTGATAAAGTAGCATTATCTCTGTTGCTTTCTATACTCTCCACCACATCAGAAAGGAAATAACTGGAAACTACATTTTCCTGAGCTCCTTGTCAGCAGTTACCTAGTGAATTCAAACAGTGAGTAGCACATTTTTAGGAGGGTTAAAAAGAGTAAGAAAAGAAGAAACCATTATTCTTCAGGTGTGGACAGGTGTGTGGGCAGAGAGTCTAAGACTTGGGTTTTAACTCCCAGGCATTCTGTTAGGAACTACTCATATTGCTGCTGCCAGCATCTGAAATCATCAAAAGCTTTTCTATACATTCTGAACTTCTGATTTTACTGAAACCTAGCAATGGCCTCTCTGACCTTTACTTCCAGCTATTCCAAAGGCTGTGTAAATCTCTAATAACCTATTCCAGAGCCATTTCTGCTTAAAAAGCCTAGTATAGCTTCTGTTTTCCTGATATAATACTGGTGGATACAATAAATGTAATAAATTCCTTAAAGCTATTGATCTGAAAGAATTTGAAAAATACCTTCTTTCAGTATTCACATCAATTTCTCCAAATATCAATTTTCTTCAGTTATTTACCCACATCTCAGAAAATCGCTATGTTTAGGCTTGGCCTTAGGCAGTTGCCCATATTTACAGCATGGATGGTGGGCCCCTTGACTGTCAGGGAAGAGTCACAAACAATGGAAAAGTAGAACTTTCCAAAAGAGAGGTGTAGAAGTGATACTAGAACAAGATATCTATAACACTGTTCTTTTGAACAATAAAAATAACTATGTTACTAAGTACTTTTGTTTTTACATTTTTTAAAAAGTTGAATAAATGGTATTGTCAAATAAAGATACATGCTACTAATTGGAAGCAGAGATTTCTTTTTTTTTCCTTTTTGTCTTTTTTCGTGTCTGGCAACGGATCGCAACCCTCAGTGTCGCGCCCGTACCGGACCGGGACCGGCAACGGGATCGCAACCCTCGGTGTTGCGCCCACACCTCACTCAGCCAGTGAGCGGGAACCGGTCTGTATGTGGGATCCGAACCCTCGGCGGGAGCACCACCGCACTCCCAAGCGGCACACTGTAGCAGTGCGCCACCGGGCCGGCCCAGAAGCAGAGATTTCTAAACTCTGCCAGCATTTATCTTTAACAAAGAACACTTTTGCTCAGTATTATTCACTGAATTATATCTGACTTTCAATTCACTGAGAAATTAAAGAATAGAAACATCAGATAAGTTAGAAATAAGAACTATAATCTCTTATCTCTCTAACAGGTTTTAAAGTGTGTTTTCACCTTCACAACTAACTAATAAACTATTTCATTGACTTACAACATTTTTATTTACAGAAATTATGAACATATTACAAACATAGCATCATTTTATTGTATATTCCTTTCATCTATTTTGGATTATTAAAGCTTAGTGTATTAAATTACATAAGAAACTGAGAAATAATAAAGTAGCAGATGTGCTATGCTCTCTCTTATATTACAGAATATTTTAGATATAAAATTAATTATTAGTATTAGGGCAAAAGCTAAAGAACTGTAGTAAAAAGACACAAAAATGAATGATATAAGCAAGGTAGAATTTTGTTTTTTCCTCTTGTATTACTACTAATATTACTATTACTGTTGCAAAGCAGCTGTTCCAAAATGAGTCTCCCCCTTAC
This sequence comes from Galeopterus variegatus, assembly GCF_000696425.1. NCBI lineage: Eukaryota > Metazoa > Chordata > Mammalia > Dermoptera > Cynocephalidae > Galeopterus > Galeopterus variegatus. The sequence continues at coordinate 331,927 of NW_007727523.1, forward strand.
AGTCATTCAGAAGGTTTCCAAATTCCTTCATTTTGTGTCACTGCCATCTCCAATGGTATTGCCCTAATCTTTATGTTCAAAACTAGGTCATTGCCATGTGTTGTTTGAAGCCCATTGGAAAAAGAAAGAAGGTATAAAGCATGGAGGAGACAGCAGCATTCTTAATGCTTAGACCTAAAACTGATATACAGTATTCTATCGATTATGCCTTAGTCAGCACATGGCTATCATAACTTACTGCAAAGACTTGGCTAATGTAGTATAGCCATATGACTGGCTTAAATTATACTGTACGGGAAAAAGTGATTGGATTTTGGTGGAAAGCTAGCAATCCCCAACACGCATAGTATTATAAACACTTGGGAACCAAAGAGAGAACTAAAAGCTCTACTATACCTCACTTTATCCTTTGCTTTCCTCTTTCTCCTCTGTACAGGTTATTACTATACTAAACTTATGTTTATTATCCACTTCCATTTATTTACACTTTTACTACATATGATTGTATCCATAAATGATATATAGATTTACTTTTCATGTGGTCTCATCTTATATGAAGTGTCATACAGTATGTATCCACCTATAAGTTGCTTTATTCCTCAAAGATAAGTTTGTGAGAATATCTATGTAGTCACATTACTGTATGGAATGTGATTTTTGGCCAATAATTTAAAAAAGTCCAACAATACCAAGTGTTGACATCAATGTGCAACAATGTGTTTTTCTCATTTGCTGCTGTGGGATTGTAAATTGATACAAACACTTTGAAAGACATCCAGAAGAATTTTCTAAAACATACCAAAATTTATTAATCTATTTGTTTCAGTATTTTGCTATTTAAAAATACTGTTAAGAATACTAGTATATGATTCCTTGTACATATATCAAAAGCTTTTCTAGGATCTGTGCATGTGTGTGCATATGGAAATTCTAGAGTATAAATTGTAAAAACATGCAACTAAATACAAATCTTATCTAAAACACCTGGGCTCAGATGTATTTGAGAATTTAAATTTTAGTTTTGATTTTAGAAAGATAATTTGGTGCATATACCATACATTTTATATCAGTTCATGGGTATTTGAGGCAGTCTCTAATAAACAAGCACGCAACACTCACATACACATGTGCACCCAGACACACACACAAGTATGTCTGCAGTGAAATAATCACATTGGGTAGGATAATGACTTACAGATAGTCTTACATAAGTTCAGGTTAAGTTTTGCCATCCCACAGTTTGTTGCAAATTGATAAAAAAATATTTTTCAGTTTTCATAGTTTTTGATTCTTCCTGATGTTTTTCCAACGTGTTTATCAATTTTTAGTTCCAGAGCAGCAAAATGAAAACAATACATTGTTGCACATTCATGTCAACACTTGGTATTGTCAGACTTTTTTATTGCTGGCCAATCTCACTGTGAGAAATGGCATTTCATTGTCACTGGTGACTGTATTTCCCAAAGTATTAGGAGATTGAGCATTTTTTTCATAAAGTTTTTTTCTTTCCTATGACACCATTCCATTCCCATTGCCCATCTTGTTTTTGCATTGTTGATCTTTTCAATTTATTTTTATCCTTTGTATGAGTTTCTTTCTTTTTAAAACACGTTGTAGATACTAATCTCTTGTTAATATATGCATGGTATATCTTCCCCATGGTGTGGCTTTTCATTGTTATTTTTAAAGATGTCTGTTGATGAACAGAGAATTTTAATAAACTTTATTTCATAAACTCATCATATGGGTTTGTGTTCTTTAATGTTTTGTTTAAGAAGTCCTTTCTAATGCAAAAAGCATAGTTATTTTTCCATATTTTCTTTTAAAAATTGCATAACAACTCTTTTTCAGATTTAAGCCTTTCATATATGAGACTTTTATTTTTCAGTAGATCATTCCACATTTATATATTTTCTATTTAGATAAAAATTATACCTGTACCATTTACTGTGTATTGATTTACAATGTCTCCTCTCCTTTTCATTATGTATAGGATATATATTTCTTGGTTCTCAATTCTATTCTACTCATTTATTTATCTAGCCCATCACAAAGACCAAACCACTTTCATGAATACAAACCATAATAGGTTTTGATAATCTGATATGGTAATATCTTCACCTTGAACTTAAATTTTAAAATATTCTTGGCCCTTCCTTTGCTCATTCACATAAATTTTAGAGCCAATTTTTAAGTTTCTAAAAAAGCCATTTTTTGAAATGATTAAATGATTTTAGAATTTCCTGAAATTTATAGATTAATTTGGTCCATTTTGCCTTTGCTCATTCACATAAATTTTAGAGCCAATTTTTAAGTTTCTAAAAAAGCCATCCTTTGAAATGATTAAATGATTTTAGAATTTCCTGAAATTTATAGATTAATTTGGTCCATTTT
>NW_007727523.1:334829-336900 GCF_000696425.1 Galeopterus variegatus
TTTGAAATGATTAAATGATTTTAGAATTTCCTGAAATTTATAGATTAATTTGGTCCATTTTGTCATTTTATCCTACATGATTTGTAATTTCAGTGTATTGTAGACAGTCTTCTTTAAAATAATATGTCAAATACCTATTGCTGGTGTATTAGAGTACAATTATTTTTTATTTATTAAATATTGGTATTAATGTCTGTTTTAAATATAATGAGCTACTTTAAATTCTCTAGGAGTTTCTAAATAAGCGATAGGTTGGGAATAGTGTCCTATAATTTATTTACATTTCTTATAATTTCTTAAAATTTGTTTATATTTGTCCATTATAAATTAACTCTCTAACTCATGATAAATAGGAATGTATTTTTCAAAGTTTAAAGGTATGTTTTTCTTATTTTTGTAAGTTTTAAAAATTTGGTCATTAATTTTATTTTATTGTGTTCATGTAAGATATTTTTTATTATTATTATGATTACCTTATTTCCTTTTCATACCATTATTTATTCTTTTCTCCTTTTAAACAAATTAACCTTGTATTCTCTGTCACTTTGTGAAATAATGAAATTTCTAATTTGTTATTCTGCTGACTTTCAATAATAGTTACCTCTCTCAACTTGGGTTTTCATTTTTAATTACAAGCTTCATTTTATCATCAACTCTAACTCCAAAATCTCACCTGGAGAGATTGGATAAGGGGCATAAAGAGCAATTACAATTTGTAATAATGATTATGCTAATAATATTGATTTGATCAACACATGTAAACAGGTGATGGTAGTCAACACTGCACTTCCTATATGTATAGTCAATTATGCTTCAATAAAACAAACAGACAAACAAAAAAACTCACCTGCATATCTAAATCAGGTATAGGTGAGATTTGAGGTGTGGGCTATGCTCGAGAAAAATTTCTCTCTATATGTGAACCTGTGAAACCAGACAAATTATCTGCTTTCAAAATATAATGGTGGATCAGGAGTAAAATAAACATTCTTATTCAAAAAGGGAGAAGTTAGAAGGAAAAAAGAGAGAAATTAGAAGGAAAAAGGGGTGATGGGTCCCAAGAAAGTCTGAAACTTGACAAACAGATTCCTGTTCTATATTCTGAGCCCATTAGGGAGGCAGTCCCACCCCCTCAGTCCTGGGCAGCAACCGTGTCCCCTGGATGGAGGAGGTGAGCCTGCCCTCTGGAAGTGGTCCTGTTCCCCGGACCTGTGCTCTCTGGGTTTCTGGAGACAGCAATATTCTCTTGGTGTGTCTATTTTCCTAGGGGTCATTTGTTACTTTTCTTGAGAGATAACACTTGTTCACAGTCAGTTTTATTGGCCTATTTCCTGCCTGTAGACTCTCAGACGTCAAATAGTCTTCTTTCATTTAGTCCAATCTCTGTTGCTTTAGTCCATCCTGGCAGCATTTCTGTTGAGCTTGTTGATTGGATCCAGAAGTCACATAACAAATCTCTTTAGCAAATGGTTGCCCAGTTCTGCAGAGCTGCTTCATATTTTGCAAGACGGATGAACTGAGAATTTTCCAAATCTTCATGTCCTGGTTTTTTTTTTTTTTTTCTTAATAATTTATTCTTTAATTGATCTCTTTTCTATCTCATTTTTTTTATAAGCAGAAAGAAACAGCCTTGCTGTATCTTCTTCATTTGCTTGGAAATATCCTCAGCTAATTATCATCCATTTTTATTGCTTATAAGTTCTACTTTCCTCCCAGCAATAGATGATAACTTAGCCAAGTTCTCTGCCACTTTGTAACAAATATCACTTTTCCTCCAGAATCCAATGCTATGTTTCTCATTTTCATTTGAGTCTTCACCAAAAGCACCTATAACATTCATATTTCTAGCAACGTTCTGTTCTTGATGTACAAGTATGTATCACCAATCATAGTAGCTTTCTCCAAATTTCTTCTTTTTTTTTTTTTCTGAGCCCTCACCAGAATCACCTTTAACATCCATGTTTCTACCAATAGTTTGCTTAAGACAATCTAAGCTTTTCATATCATGTGCCTCAAAACTCTTCTGGCCTCTTTGTATTAAACAATTCCACAGCCATTTCTATATTTGTAG
>NW_007727523.1:337661-341326 GCF_000696425.1 Galeopterus variegatus
CCTCAAAACTCTTCTGGCCTCTTTGTATTAAACAATTCCACAGCCATTTCTATATTTGTAGATATTATCTTCAGAGCACTTTGCCTCCAGGTACCAATATCTGTATTAGTTTCTTAAGGCTGCTGTAACAAAGTACTGTAAACTTAAAACAGCTTAAGCCAACAGAAATTTATTCTCTCATAGTTCTGAAAGCTAGAAGTCCTAAATTAATGTGTCAGCAGGACCATACTCTTTCTGAAAACTATAGGGTAGTCCTTCCTTGCTTCTTCATAGCCTCTTGTAATTTTCTGGACATATTTGACATTCCTTGCCTTGAAGATGCATAACTCCAATCTATCCCTTTGCCATCACATGGCATTCTACCTGTGTGCCTTTTCCTTCACATGACCATCTTCGTGTATGGGAATTGATGGACAAGAAGCACATGAAAAAATGCTAAACATTATTAATTATTGGGGAAATGCAAACCAAAACCCACTAGAATGGCTATCAATAGTTAAAAGAAAACAATATGCTTTGGTGAGGATGAAGAACCCTCATACATTACTGACGGAAATGTAAAACGCCTAGTCATTTTGGCAAACAGTGTTGTAGTTCTGCAAAATGTTAAAGAGAATTATCATATGACCCAGAAATCCCACTCCTATTTATACAAAGCCATGAAAAAAGAAAATACATGTTCATACAAAAACTTGTACAAAAAAATTCATACTAGGATTACACGTAATAACCAAAAAGTAGAAACAACACAAATGTCCATCAATGATAAACGGATACTGACCTATCTCTCCACAAACCCACTGCTTCCCTCCCCCATCTCTAGTAACCTTAGTTTTGCTCTCTCTTTCTGAAAGTTCAATGAATTGTTATGGTTCTTTCTTTCCTTCTTTTCTTTTCTTTTCCTTCCTTCCCTCCTTTTTTCCTTCCTTTCTTCCCTCCCTTTCTTCCTTCCTTTCCTTCATTCCTTTCCTTCCTTCTTTCCTTCCTTCTTCTTAGCACCCAGTTATAAGTGAGAACACGTGGTATTTCTCTTTGTCCCTGTTTGAAGATGACATGATCTTTTATACAGAAAACCGAAAGACTCAACCAAAAAACTCTTAGAGCTGATTAACAATTTCAGTAATATTGCAGGGTACAAAATCAATACCCACAAATCAGTGTTTCTATACTCCAGAAGTGAACTAGCAGAAAAATTAAGAAAGCAAATCCATTTACAGTAGTCACCAAAGAAACAAAATGCCTAGGAATCAATTTAACTAATGAGGTGAAAAATCTTTACAAGGAGAATCACAAAAATACTGAAAGAAATTAAAGAGGACACAAAAAAGGTGGAAAGATATGCAATGCTCTTGGAAGGGAAGAATTAACATCATGAAAATATTCACTCTATCCAGAGCAATCTACAGATTTAATGCAATCCCCATGAAAATATGAATGACATTTTTCAAAGAAACAGAAAAAGCAATCCTAACGTTCATATGGAATAACAAAAGACTTCAAATAGCCAAAGCAGTCCTGAGAAAAAAAAAAAAAAAAAAAGCTGGAGGCATAACACTACCTGATTTCAAATTATATTGCAAAGCTATTATAACCAAAACAGCATGGTACTGGCAAAACACATGTACTTGGACCAATGATAGAATACCTGGGAATCAGTCCATATACTTGCAGCCAGCTAATCTTTGACAAAAGCAACAAGAGCATACATTGGGGAAAAGACTGCCCCTTCAATAAATGGTGTAGGATAAATTGGACATCGTATTAGTCTGTTTTGTGTTGCTATAACAGGAAACCTGAGACTGGGCAATTTATAAAGAAAAATGAGATTTATTGCTTATAGTTTCTGAGGATAGGAAGTCCAAAGCCAATCTGGGAGTGGTGACAGAGACTCAGGGGTCTCATATTGGGAGATGGAGGAAGCAGAGAAAATAGAGTGAAAGACAGACTCTCCTCTTCTTTTAAAGTCCTCAGAACCACACCCCAGACCACCATTTTTAATCCATTCAATATTGCATGGTCCTACAATCCAATCACCTCTTCAAGGCTCCACCTTTCAATCACCGTAATAGGATTTCCCACCCTCTTAACAGTCAGAGTGGGGGCTAAATTTCTAATACATAAAATGTGGGGGATACAATTCAAGCTTCAATGAGTTTTGGGGGGATATAATTCAATCCACTACATTACACCCCTGGTCCCCCAAAACTCTTGTCCTTTTCACATACAAATACATGCATTTTATCCCCAAAGTCTTAACTTGTTTCAACTCAAAAGTACCATCTGTGAAATTCAAAAGAAGTTATCTACTTCAAAGATACAATGGTGGGACAAACATAGGGTACATATTCCAATTCCAAAAGGGAGAAATAGACCAAAAGAAAGGGGTAACAGGTCCCACATGAGTCTGAAACCCTGCAGGGCAGGCATTAAATCTCAAAGCTGGCGAATCACATAACTTGACTCCATGTTCAACTTCCTCTGCATGCCGGTGTGGAGGTTGGGTCGCCAAGTCCTTGAGCGGCTCTGCTTCTATGGCTTTCCTGGTCTCAGGCCGTACTTTAGCACTCCCAGGCTAGTGTTCCACTGTGATAGTCCACAGGTCTGGGATCTCCATGGCAGTCCTGCTCTAACAGCTCTGCTAGACATGGTGCTTTTGGGGTTTCTCTGCTGCAACTCTGACCCCATGCTTCCATTTGGCATTGCTCTAGTAAAGGTTGCCTGCGGTGACTCCGCTCCTGTGACAGATCTCTTCCAGGGCCTGCAGACTTTTCCATACATCCTCAGAAACTGGTGTGGAGGCTCCCAAACCTCTAGAGCTCTAGCATTCTGCAAGCCTGCAGACCTAACAACACATGGATGCTGCCAAGTCTTCCAGCTTGTATTTTCCAAATCTGTGGGTCCAGCCACACCTGGGGCCAATTTAGCCACAGCTGGGACAGCCAGAGCAGCTGGGATGCTGGTGCTGGAAGCAGCTCTCCAAGGTGGTTCTGGGCAGTGAGCCCATGGAGAGCACCTCAGGCCTGTTCCCCAAGACCATTCTGTCTCCCTAGGCCTTTGGGCCTGGAATGGAAGAGATGGCCCCAGAGGCTTCTATAATGTCTTCAGGGCCTTTCTCCCCTTCTTTTGATAATCCTGTTCTTTTGTGTTAATCTTGTTAACACCATTGAATTTTTCCTCCGAAAATTTTCTCTGTTTCTCTACCACTTGTCCTGGCTGCAGATTTTCCAAATCTTTACACTTTGCTTCTCTTTTAAATTCTGACTTTATGTTGTGCCTTTGCGACCGTAACGCAGCGTAGGCTGCTGCAAGTAGCCATGTGGCTCCCTTAATGCTTTGCTGCTTGAAAATTTCTTCTGCCAAACATTCTGGTTCAAAACTCTTAAACCCCACCTTCCACAAAGTCCTACAGCATGGCCACAATGCAGCCAAGTTCCTTGCCAGTTTGCAGCAAGAGTTATCTTTGCCCAAGTTTCTGAAAAACGATTTCTTATTTCTATCTGAGACCTCCTTAGAATGGTCTTTACAGTCCATATTTCTGTCAGCATTCTGCTCACCACCATGTAACCAGTCTCTAAGACATTCCAACCTTTCCATCATCTCTTTGTCTTCTTCTGAGTCCTTCAAACTCCTCCAAACTTTGCCTAACACCAAGTTCCAAAGCTGCT
>NW_007727523.1:341477-353919 GCF_000696425.1 Galeopterus variegatus
TCCACATTTTCAAGTATTTGTTACAAGCAACACCCCACTTCTCTGGTACCAATTTTCTGTATTAATCCATTTTGTGTTGCTGAAACAAAATACCTGAGACTGTGTGACTTATAAAGAAAAACGAAATTTATTGCTTACAGTTTCTGAGGCTGGGAAGTCCAAAGCCCCTCTGGTGGTGGTGATGACGACAGAGACCCCGGGGTCTCACATTGGAAGATGGTGGAAGCAGAGAAAACAGAGAGAAAGACAGACTTTCCTCTTTTTGTAAAGCCCTCAGAACCACACCCCTGACCACCAATTTTAACCCATTCACTACTGCATGGTCCTACAATCCAATCACCTCTTCAAGGCTCCACCTTTCAATTACCAAAATAGGATTTCCCACCCTCTTAACAGTCAGAGTGGGGGCTAAATTACTAACACATAAAATGTGGGGGATACAATTCAAGCTTCAATGAGTTTTATGGAGACATAATTCAATCCACTATAGACAACCATATGCAGAAGAATGAAACTGGACCTGTACTCTCACCATATACCAAAATTAACTCAAGATGGAATAAAGACCTGAATATAAGACCTGAAACCATAAAATTACCCAAGAAAAACATAGGGGAAGCACTCCAGGAAGTAGGACTGGGCAAAGACTTTATGAATAAGACCCCAAATCACAAGCAACAAATGAAAAAATTAAATAGGATTATATCAAAATAACTTCATTATATCAATGAAAAACTTCTGCTCAGCAAAGGAAACAATCAACAGAGTAGAAAGGCAACCTATGGAATGGGAGAAAATATTTGCTAACTATATATCTGACAAGGGTTTAATATCCAGAATATAGAAAGAACTCAACAGCTATGCAGTAAAAAACTAAATAATCCAATTAGAAATGGCAAAGGAGATGAATAGACATTTTTCAAAGGAAGACATACAAATGGCTAGCAGGTATATGAAAAAATGATCAGCATTACTATTCATCAGAGAAACACAAATCAAAATCACATTGAGATATCATCTCACCTCAGTTAGACTGGCCATTATTATAAAGACTGTGACTAACAAATGCTGGTGATGAAGTAGAGAAGCTCTTCTACACTGTTGGTGGGACTGTAAATTAGCACAGCCACTATGAAAAATGGTTCCTCAAACAGCTACAGGTAGAACTACCATACGATACAATAATCCCACTATTGGGTATATATCCAAAGGAACCAATAATCCCAGTATTGGGTATATATTCAAAGGAATGGAAATCATCATGTTTTAACATGTTCTTCACAGCGTTATTTACAGTAGCCAAAATATGGAACAAACCCAAGCGTCTTTCAACAGATGACTGGATAAGGACAATAATCCCACTATTGGGTATATATCCAAAGGAATGGAAATCATCATGTTTTAACATATTCATCACAGCTCTATTTACAGTAGCCAAAATATGGAACAAACCCAAGCGTCTTTCAACAGATGACTGGATAAGGAAAATGTGGTATATATACACTATGGAATACTACTCAGCCATAAAAAAAAGAATGAAATTCTGCCATTTGCAGCAGCATGGATGAGTCTGGAGAAAATTAAGTGAAATAAGCCAGACAAGATTTTCATTTGATTTTCAAAATATATTTTAAAAGCATGTAACTTAAAAATTACAGGATATGTATGTCACATATCACATATACTTTAATAAAAGCATGCCTTTTGCTTTAATAAAAGGAAATTTTAAAAGGCATTAAACAACTTCAAACCTAGAATGAAACAAAGAGCTATCCAAGAAAATAGCTTGAATTTCACCACAGATTTTAAATAAAAATTGTAAATGAAAGCTTGAAAATTTGGATTTAGAAGTGACTGCCACCATCACAAAGTTTTCTGATTCTGAATTGACATGGACAACCCTGCCAAAACATTTGCCATATTTACGTATCAGAATGTGCTGTTTTTCTGCTCTTCTTGGAGTGTAAAAATGAAAGAAAGATAATATAAAGACTCTTTGGTAATATAATTCAAGGTAATATAATTCAGTATAAATCAAGGACTCTTGATTTCCTTTTGGATAATCTGAGGGGTCAAGCTGTATTTTTTTTTTCTTTTCTCTGACATCTAGGGGATCATAATTGATAGTTTAGTCCTCAGAATGACATTAAGGTGAAATTCATCAGCACTCTTTTTTGGGCACTTTGGGACAGTACTAACGTAGTGAAGTGAATCATCTAAAGGATTAGTAGAATCTAAGTGCTTGGGACTGTACTGTAGGAAAGTGCAAGAGGATGTTAAGGGATACATTTATTTAAAGAATACATTTATTCAAAGATAAAATCAAAATCTCATACAAAAATAAAGTGAACATATGTCAAAAATCTTATTTAATTTATTAATTATTGAAAGAAATGGCAAGATGGAACAACTGTTACAAGGTAGAATTCAAAGACTGCACACATTTAGGTAATAACGAATATTGTTATGAACTTACAATTAGATGCAAATCTAGTCTATCTACAGGGCAATCATCAGTTGCATTCTATCAGACATCATTCTTTTGCATTTCTATAGATAATAATTACTGTTTTTATATTATGAGTTTTCTGTGACTTACATAGTTGAAAATTAGCTCAAAGACAATAAAATCTTGAGAAAACCTGAAAGAATGAGATATGTAGGACATCCAGTAGTATTTTTTCCCCTTTTCAAAGTATTTCATAATTTTTCATGATAATAGAGGTATCTAATAGAAATCCTTTCTCCTTACAGTGATTGTAAATGTTGGAGAAAGTGAGAGAGTTGGAGTAATCAAAATATGGGATCAGGTTGAATAAAATATAAAAGTTACTTCTAGAAACATATATGTCTCCCTAAATCATGTAAAATTGCTTAAACCTGAAGTGAAGTTACATTAAAGATATGTGGAAGGATCTTCTTAAATGATTCTTCAATAACACTTTCTAAAATAAAAAGCCTCTTCATTTATTCATTTATTTATTTAGAAATTCCTTTTCAGGCCTGATTGCAGGAATTATCAGCTAGGATTACTTCTGATTTATAACTGGTCTTAATATAATCTGAAAGAAGAGGTAATAAAAATAATATGTGCTGATTGTATTATAATCTAAATTACTCATTTTTCTTAGAATTAACAGAGGAGTTTCTTCACCTGGAATAATTTTAGTTAGCAGTTTGCTGGGGTAAAATAGAAGCAGGTCTTTTGGATTATTCTTTAGACTGATCTGGGTTCTGCTGTTGATGTTACACAGCAGCTTAATGGCCTGTATGTTACCTTTGAAAGGCCTCCTGAAGCACATTCTGAGAACACTTCCACTGCCAGTCAAATTTCAAACTGGCTCCATCCGGCTTTCCTGACAGACACAACATGGATGTCCTACATGTGTTCCTCCCTAGCTTTAAAACAGGCATGTATTGCTTCAGTGTTTGTGGCTCCTTAAAGTTGTAGGTTGGTGATTTTTTATTTAATGCGAGACCCCACATGATTATTTTGACTGCTCTTAGGAATCTAGAAGTAACATTTGGGAAGAAGCAAATTTTATAGACTCTTAGGAGGTGAGACTTGATCATTGCTCTTTTCATCTTTAAGCTTGGTTTAGAACTCAATGCTTGGGATTTTCTTCAGACAGCAGATAGTTAATGATTTTATTTGAAAATTGCTGAGTGTGTTTTCTTGCCCCCAAATATCTCATTAATCAGTGTCTGAAAAGTCCACCATAGTCATTTTTTTGTGTTAAGGTAATACACCAAATTTAAATTTCTCTACCAACAGGAAAATAATTATTTTAGCTATTAATGCCTGGGTAAAAATAAAATATCCAATTAGTGAGGTCCTGATAGAATGGCACATGAACCAGATAGGATTTCATTGGGAGCAAAGAGAAAACAACAACAACAACAAAAACCCAAGAGGCACTCTCTATGAACTGACAACATAAAGAATTTCTTACGGTAAGTTAACAGAAGGAAAACACTTCTGCGTAAGGGGATGTCTTAGTCCATTTGTGCTGCTGTAACAAACACCATAGACTAGGTGGCTTATAAACAACAGAAACGTATTTCTCTCAGTTCTGGATCCTGGAAGTCCAAGATTAAGGTGCTGACAGATTTGTTGTCTGGTGAAGGACTGTGCCTGGTTCATAGATGGTGCCTTCTCATTGAGTCCTCACATGGAGGAAGGGGCAAGACAGTTTTCTAAGGCTCTTTCATAAGGTCACTGATCCCATGCATGAAGGTTCTATTGACATGACCTAACCACTTCCCTAAAGTACTCTCCTCCTTATACCATCACTTTGGGTGTTAGGGTTTTGACAGATAAATTTTGGGGGGACACAAGCATTTGGACTATAGCAGGAGAAATGTCAAAATGGAGAAGGGAAAAACAACAAAATCATATATCCTTCATAATTTTGCTTCATATTTATTGTGTTGATGCCAAACTCTGTTTTTCTTCTATCCATTTAAATAATCAAGGCCTCTTTGGAAATATTTCTTCAAATACAAGACCTCATTACATTTTAATCAATGGTGAAAATGGTCAATCACAAGAAATGAATTAAGTATATTTCAAATAAACACAAGGAAAGTGAGCGTTTGTGCCAATTATCAATTTATTGCTTCTGAGGCTCAAATTCACAGTTTAATATATGCTCTTTCATAAGAGTCAAAGAAAATTTGCACAAAACAGATTAAACAGGCAAGGAAGACTTAACCCAAGAATATTGTAATAGGGGAGAGGGCTTGATTATGTTTCAACAGATACAAAAGGTGAGAGAGTTCAGGCTCCGGAGTGAGCTAGTGGAAAAGTACTGGAAGAAAAGTTAGGGGGAAGGTTGTCAATGTGATTAGGCCATATATATTTGCTAATTTATACTTATGGAAGTTAAGATCCTCCCCTCTCATATAAACTGGGAATTAGGTTTTTTGGCAGCTGGCCAGTACAGGGATTGAACCTAGGTGTTATCAGTACCACACTCTAACCAACTGAGCTAACTGGCTGGTTAGCTCCTTTCTCTTGATGATTACATTTCAAAGGGATGGCTCCCAGGTCCTTGAGAAAAACATTCCTGGGATGTAAAACTGGCAAGAGGCTGGGAGAAGATTTACATCTCAAAGGGGCAGATTAAGAATTCACAATTATAGTACAAGTTTGCTAAAGTAAATGCTCTAAGAAAAGGGGAGTCACGGGTCAATAGGAAGAAATCTGTCCAAAGTTTAGTCTAGCTGAGGGGAATGTTAAGGCCTTCTTGGTTATAATGAACTGACTTTCTTCAAGCATTTCTTCTTAAAAGTAAGCAGAATGTTTGGTAAGCTTTCTTTGGAGAGGATGCTGAAGGGACATTGCAGGAGGAAGGGCTGCTCCTAAAGCGTCTTGGTGTGAGACAGTGGGTTGGTGGTGGATGTGAACATATTTGGTGAAGATGCACCTTAGCCACATGCCTATAATATACACCCTCATTGACTTTGCAGTTCCCGAGTGTCTAGGGATCCCTTTTCTCAGCTCTCCCCATATAGACATCCTGTGTTTACAGCCCATGTGGGAGCCCCTGCTCTTGCTACACACCGACACTCAACCACCACCGGTTACTCATCCATCTGACTTAGGTAGAGCTGCTTCCTGTTTGCCTCATCCCTGCAGACCAGCTAGAGCCTGGCAAACCAGAAGATTGCTGTGCCATCCAGTAGGTTCATCTAACACCTTCGGCAATGAAGTCTGTACCCTAGACTTAGGGAAGGATCACCTTTCCCTATTTGTCATTTCTTATGAACTCTCCCTCAGCCCTAGTATACCGTATAGAATTTCATTATATCCTCAGTTATTCTTGTATCAGTTTAGTTATTCTTTACATTAATCTTTCCCTGTTTGAATCACTGAGTGGTTCTAGCTTTAACTAGTGCATCCAGACTGCCACAGTATTCCTTGCTATTTTCTTTTTTTTCTCACTAAACTACAGATTCTCAATGGGCAGTTTGGGTATATGACAAGTTCCTTTAAATGGATAAGGCTTAAGAGAGAGGTGTCCATAAATCCCCCTAGTTTTAGTGTATGATTTTGGAGAAGATATCCATAGCTTTCAACAATTTCTCAAAGATTTCAGGGATCAAGGAAAAGATTAATATTCTTGCTAGTCTAGAAAGTAAGTCCCAAACCTGGCTGCATTTAACAATCATCTATGGAGCTTTTAAAAATACCACTGCCTAGGCTGCACCCAGACCGATCAAATCAGAACTTCTAGAAGTGAGGCACAGGCATTGGTATCCTGTAAAGTGCCCATGTGATTTTGATGTGCAGCCAGGGTTGAGTAGCACTGCTCTGGGTGATCACTGCCGTTTTGGTTTCTCGTGTTCTTCATACTCTGTTAATCATTGCTTTATCATTTTTGCTTATAATGGCAGACTCTTGGGCAGAAAGTAATTTCCCCGCTAGGGCATTAAAAGTGCTCTGACAGCAACTTAACTTTTAACTAATTAACTAATTTTCCTCATGATACCTTCAATATAAAATAAGTTTACATTAATAGTCACTGTTAGGAACAGTAGCACATGTGAATTTTGACCAAAAAACTAAATTTGTCCACTTCTTTTAGGTGGGGCTCAAAAAGCCCTACAGCAGGCAGATAATGCCCTCATGGGTATGACAGAAAAATTCTCAAGATAAAATGATTTTTTCGAGTGGTAGGAAATGACCTTTTGCAGAAAATTTCTTCAGTGCTGTTTAGAGGGCTCATTTAGAAAATGCCACCAAACCACTGAGTAAAGGCATGTTCTGAACAAAATGATTTTATATTTAGTTTGAACTTTATACAAGCAATTTGGCTGTTCCTGATATAGCAGGCAGTGACAAGAAAAGAGACATTAACACTGTTCTTTCTAAGCACTGAAGTAAAAACTGACTAAATATGCCAAATCTAAGTGTCAATTTACTTCTTCAAATTATGTCATGATAATTTTATTTTTTCTGCAAGAGATTAAAATATGTTTTTATTAAAAACCTGAAGGATGCTACCACACAAATGATGTCTTATAAACAAAGGAACAAGTAATATATTTTGTTATACATATACAAAAAGTTTGAGGTAAAATATAATTGAAAGATAATAAAAATTTTTCTATGAACTTTTTGAAATACCCTCATATTCTACATTCTTTTTTGATTTTCTACAGATATTCTTAACAAACTGGGCTTCTGAGTTCCTGTATGTTTGTATTGTTAATCTTATTAGGAAAAGACGTCAGGTTCTTGACTTCCAGCTAATTCTCTCATCTTATCTGACAGAGTCCTGGTTAAACAAATGGTTTTCCTATTATAGATCTGCAGGTCAGTAGTAGATTCAGTCAGACCAAACTAGGAATCATTTCAAAATGTATGATTGATCATGGAAGACCCTTTGTCATCTGTTCTGTGAACTTAATGCTGATGTCTTAAATCTGGTAATTCAGCTGATGAGAAATAAATTAAGATCGAAAGTGAAGGTAATGTTGACATAAATGAAACTTCAACTCTATAGATTCTTCTTAATTTATGACAATTACTTTCCTTTGTAGACTATGGAGTCTGTATCTTAGAAAACACATTAAAAGGATTTGAAGGCAACTAACAGGTTAACAAAATTAGGGGAAAAATTAGAAAAATTTAGTCTATGATTGACTTTAACACTAATGATTAAAATAGACTTAAGGTGCATAATACACACACAAACATACTCCGAAATTTAGATTCTCTGATATACAATGATGAGAAAAACTTAAAGGAGCTAAAATAAAACAAATTCTGTAAGAGTATCTGTGAAAAAGTCACAATGAGCATTTTCTTAGATAAAAGAGTAAATTCACTCAGTGTTAAAGTGTATAAAAATTTTGCTGAGAATTAAATATGAGATGTTAAGGTTGGAAATTAGAAGATTTTCTGGGTAAGGTAGTATATTAGTTTCTAGGGCTGCTATACCACAAACTGGGGGGTTTAAAACAACAGAAAATTATTTACTTACAGTTCTGTAGGCTACATGTCCAAGATCAAAGTATCTGCAAGTTTGGCTCCTTCTGGGTGCTCTGAGGCAGAATGTGTTCCATGACTTTCTTCAAGCTTCTGGTGGTTGCCAGCAGTCCTTGGCATTTCTCGGCTAATAGATTTTTACTAAAATCTCTGCCTCCATCATCATATGAAATTTTTATATATTTGTGTGTCCAAATTTTCCTCATCTTGTAAGGCTCCCAATCATTGGATTGGGTGCTACCCTACACTCTTATGACTTCATCTTAACTTGATAACATTTTCAAAGACCCTGTTTCCAAATAAGGTCACATTCACAGGTACCAGCTATTAGGACTTGAACATATCTTTATGGAAGACATAATTCTAACCATTATAGATAGTATTTCAACAGCTTGGAATATTCTTTAGTAGATTTTCAGTTATGCAAAGATGTTAGAGCATTTTACCTTTTTCAATTCCTCAAATTGTTATTCTTCTATGTATTGTAATCTTATATGTATAAGGCATTCTTATTTATGCAGTCGGATTTCATTTAGATTCATTCATGAACAATCTTTTCCTTTCCTCTTGATTACTTTCTGAATCTTCTATGTATATTTGTGTGTATCTGTTTGTGTGCATGTGTATGGAAAATTTACGTGTAATCTTTCTTGTCAAAGAGGTAATGTAATGGACTAAGTGCCCTATTATGTCTCTTTTAAGTAAATAGTTCTATGACAAATTAATTTAATGCCTCCAAACATAGAGATCACTTTACCCAAGGCAATGTTTTTTCAGTTCAGCAAAATGCTGCAACTTTAATTCTGCTCTGATGCTTTCATCACTGTTGAAATAGAATGAGAATTTGGAGACTGAAAAGTCAGAGAATTTAATATCCGCTATCTTTATGTTGTGTGTGGAAAAATTGGCACTCACAGCCTCATTTTTTGGGCTGTGATTGTACAACCTGTTAGGGGCTGTTTGGCAGTATGTATCCATAACTTGAGAAAAGGGATTTTTATATATAGGAATTTACCCTAAAGAATTAATAAACATGTGCAAAAATGCATATGCAAAATATTTACTGAAGCTTTACTTATAACAAAAAACTGAAAACAAATTAAGTATCTGAAGGGAAAAATTTGTGCCTCAATAGAAGACTAGGTACTGTCTATAGCAAACCCTCTAGTATTATCTTATTCCAGGAGAGGTATTTTCAGCACAGTAAATTGTAAATAGTGCATAGTGATAAACAAATAATTCTTGTCAATATATATATAAATTTTGTCATGCAGGTCAATTGACTCCCCTCCTACATCATGTAAGAGACTAGTCTTGTCCCCATATGTGCATTAATTTCATTATTATTGCTCTCTACATTTCTCTCTCTCTCTGTTTCTGTGTTTTCGATTCTCTTTTGAAGTGGTTTTAACACCTAGCTACTTTCCTCCTCAATGGGTTAAATAAAATATTTATCATGTTTATTTTAAAATCTGAGTCATAATTTTTCCTTATTTTGAAAACTATTATTTAACATGTTTTATAATGGGGAAATGGTTCAAATATTTATACAAGGGAACACTGTGTTCATTAAAATTACCTTGCAGATACACTTTATAACATATATGTGACCTAGCAAAGTGCTTAAGGATGTGGTCAAATCACAGCTACACCACTAATTGGCAGTGTGAACTTGTGTCTCAATTATCTCATGTAAAATGGGGGTAGTAATAGTACCTACTTCATAGTTGCATGATGTAAACTGTTGTATATAAGACACTTAGAAAAGTGTCTGCACTCAATATAGAAAGTGTATGCACTCAATATATTATTGCATTTTAAAAGGATACAAAACCTACTTCATAGTTGCATGATGTAAACTGTTGTATATAAGACACTTAGAAAAGTGCCTGCACTCAATATAGAAAGTGTATGCACTCAATATATTATTGCATTTTAAAAGGATACAAAAATAGCGTGGTCTAATTTTATAACATTATATCTCCCTGTCTATCTTAATCTATACTGAAAATAAATCTACCAATATTTTATTTTTGAGTATAGAAATCCCTGTTTGTTTTTTAAAAATTTTCCTTTTATTTACTTTTGTCTATTACAATAGACACGTTAATTTTACAAGAAATTTTAAAAAATAAACTAATTTAATTTAAAAAATATAGTGATTTTGTGAGCCATTTTAGCAAATATAATAGAGACAAAAATAAACTCCCCAGGATGAAAACTTAATCTCTAGGTTCATTGATTTCAAATGCTTTCCTTTGTTTACCATTTTCATTTTGTGTCCTGGAATTAGCCTGTGTAAGCTCATCACCAGTCATGCATATGAATGAACAAAAGAGAGACATGATAGCAAAGTCACTGCTCCCTTTATGAAAAAACAGAAACCTGTGCATGGGCAGATGGTGCTTTATCCCTAATTTGTAGGGCATGTACATCTGGTGGTTCTGTCCATCTTATAAAACCTGTTTTTGGAATGTGAAGGAACTTCATGCGACCTGGGTATCAAGCTGCTTGCCTGAGAAATTGTCATGAAAACAAGAGACAGGCATAGCTAAACCAAGCAGTACTTCTTTATTTTTTTAAAATGTTCTTGTTTTGTTTTTGGCTGAAAAGTTATTCCCCACTGGGAATTTCATTTTGTGGTTTGACCATTTGATGATATCTGAAATTGGATTAATGTTTTATGGACATGTATACTCTGCTGAAAGAGAGATAACAGAGAATCTCATTTGTTAGTTATTGCTTTTTTTTTTAAATTGGGAATTTCATTTTAAGGTCTGGTTGTTTATTGTTTACTGATCTCTATAGATATCAGTATAATAGATTACAGAGATTATGTCTTTATTGGATGAGAGATGAAAAAGAACTGGTTTGTTAGTCTTTTCTCTTTGTTTGTTTTTAACTTAAGTCAAGAATATGCACCTATTGGGAGGAGAATATTTCTGTGATAATAACCACTGAATTTTGTAATCTTGTGTTTATTCTTGACATATGGCTAAAATTTAAAAATTAAAGTTATTAATTCTCATTGGCCAATCTCTCCCTGTTTTCCCTAGGAGGAATAAGTTCTGGTGTTCTATTGCACAGCAGGGTGACTATGTCTAACAGTTAAGTTTTGTATATTACATAATAACTAGAGAAGAGGCTTTTGCCACAAAGAAATTATAAATACATGAGGTAATGGTTACATTAACTACACTGAGCTGATTGTTATAGAACGTATATATGTACCAAAACATCATTTTGTATCCTATAAGCATGTACAGTGTGCCAATTAAAATTTTTAAAAAGTTATTAATTTTTCTCTGTTTCTGTGTCTCTGGCTATGTGTTTGAAATCCATAAAGGCCTTTATGTCTCATTGTGTGAGGTTGTAATATTTTTCTACATCCAGTTTTTCGCTTGATGTAATGTCTTGCAGGTGCATCCATGTTGCCACAAATGACAGGATTTCATTCTTTTTTATGGTTGAGAAGTATTCCATTGTGTATGTATACCACCTTTTCTTTATCCATTCATCTGTTGATGGACGCCTAGGTTGGTTCCATATNAAAAGATCTGCATCAATAATAAATGATATGCTCTCTTTCCTTATCCCTCCCAAATCGGAAGATAGAGTTTAAATTGATAGGCACATAAAAAAGGAGTAGCAGTACTGCTAACACCAGAACTAAATAGCACAACCTTCTCAATCATTGAGGATCTGAAACTCAGCTAATGGACGGAGATCTACTTTAGCAAAGTAACGTACTCATTACGATGCTGTTTTCCTAGATATCTGGTCAGCAACTACATAGTATGATTTTAGCATGATTATCCCCAGATGGCTGCTTGTTCTGTCAATCAGTCTCTCAGGAATACCCACCCATTTTTTCTGTGTGTTCTCCAAGAAACCTAGAAAAGTGCAGATACATTAACGGAAGCAGGAACTCGTTATATGGTATGTCACCTTAACAAGGTAGTCTTAGGTCAATAGAAGCGAGAGGCTTTTAAGCTGTGTGCTAGAATAGGCCGATTTTGATGAGAAGTACACTTACAACAGGGACAATTCTGTCAGTCTGAATTGTGGAAATCAGGAGATAATTTCTGGTCCTTAGAACATTCAGTGAGAGAGGGAGACACAAAGAAAGGAAGACATCCACCCTGCAGGCACTGAGGTAGAGATTCCCAGCTTAACATTGTGTCTAGGTTTTGCATTATCTTCAAGGAAGAGACAGTTTTGTTCAGTATTTTGTATACAGGAATCTTTTCTTTAGCTCTCACACGTCAGTGAGATTATGAGGTATTTTTCTTTCTGTGCCTGACTTATTTCGCTTGATGTAATGTCTTGCAGGTGCATCCATGTTGCCACAAATGACAGGATTTCATTCTTTTTTATGGTTGAGAAGTATTCCATTGTGTATGTATACCACCTTTTCTTTATCCATTCATCTGTTGATGGACGCCT
>NW_007727523.1:354779-361175 GCF_000696425.1 Galeopterus variegatus
AGAAGTATTCCATTGTGTATGTATACCACCTTTTCTTTATCCATTCATCTGTTGATGGACGCCTAGGTTGGTTCCATATCTTGGTTATTGTGAATAGTGCTGCTGGTTATTTTTGATAATAACCATTCTTTCTTGAATGAGATTATATCTCATTGTGGTTTTGATTTGTATTTCCCTGATGATTAGTGATGAACATTTTTTCATGTGTCTGATGGCTATTGGTATGTCTTCCTTTGAGAAAAGTCTATTCAGGTCTGTATCATTCTGTTCCTGTCGCTTATAACAAAATACCTGGAATTGGGTAATTTATGAGAAAGCAAAATTTATGGCTTACAGTTTCAGAGTCTGTAAGTCCAAAGTCTGAAGTCCAGGGAACACATCTGGTGAGGGTCTTCATTGGTGGTGGATTCAGTAACACAAGGTATCACATTGCAAGATGGCAGAAGCAGAGGCAGAGAGAGAGACTCTCACGTGCTCTCCTTTTAAAGCCGTTGGAACCACACCCATGACCACCATTATTAATTCATTCACTGGGCATGGTCCTCAGAATCTAATCACCTCTTCAAGGCCCCACCTTTCAATTACCATAATAGGATTTCCCCTCTCTTTACAATGTCACAGTGGGGACTAAGTTTGGGGGGACATCAATCCACAGCAAGGTCATTTGCCCATTTTTTAATTGGATTATTTTTTCTTTGCTGTTGAGTTGTTTTTGTTCCTTGTATATGCTGGGTATTAATCCCTTGTTGAATAAAAGTTTGCAAATATTTTTTCCCATTTTGCTGGTCATCTCTTCACTCTGTTAATTGTTTAATTTGCTGTGCAGAAACTTTTTAGTTTCATGTGAAGAGCAGAATTGTGGTTGCTAGAGGCTGGGAAGGGGAGAGGGGAGAAGGAATAGGGAAAATTTAGTTAATGAAAACAAAATTATAGCTAGATAAGAAAAATAAATTCTAGTGGTGTATAGTAGTGCTAGACATCTATAGTTAACAATAATTTATTTTATGTTTTCAAATGACTAGAAAAGAGAAGCTCAAATGCTCCCATCATAAAGAAATGATAAATTTTTGCAGTGATGGAGATGTTAATTACCCTGATTTGATCATCACACATTGTATACATCTATAACTTTGTAGCCCATAAACATGTACAGTTAATATGTGTCATTAAAAATTAATTAATTAAGAAAATAATCTTTTTTGACCTCTTCATTAGGTGTTTGAAAAGTATGAAAAAAGCAGATTTGTCTTTTGTTCATTAATGACTAATGCCTTGCCTTATAGCATACAGGATATAAGGAGATGTATGTAACTGTGAATGCCAGTTTCCTAAATTACCTTCAAAAATGATTATAATGTGTCATTATAAATGTAATAATTATACTGATTTGAGCATCACATATCACACACAGGTATTAATACTCAATGCTGTACTCCACAGTTATATACGATCAATTATTATTATTATTATTATTATTATTATTATTATTATTATTGTGACTGGTAAGGGGATTGCAACCCTTAGCTTGGTGTCGTCTGCACCGCACTCAGCCAGTGAGCGCACCGGCCATCCCTATATAGGATCCGAACCCGTGGCGGGAGCACCGATGCACGCCCAAGCGCCGCACTCTCCCGAGTGCACCACGGGGCCGGCCCCAGTCAATTATGTTTTAATAAACTCACACACACAGCAATGTGGAAACAACAAATCAATCCTATGTTTTACACAGTCACCTGGTTCTGCAATTCAATATTTATTTTTAATAAATATTTATTGGGCCATTTTGGTGATGACATTATACATATAAAATATAGGATTTAAAAAAAAACAAAGAAATTTTGTTTCAATGGAAAACTATGCATCATCTATAGCATACTCTTCCAGATTTGTTAGATTTGTCATATTCTAGCCCTGGTCATTCATTGCCATAGAGCCCTTTCCTAACTCTTTGTAAGTTTTAGGTAAATTCTGTTCTGTCTGGTAGTGATTTTAATTGATTTCCTCCCCCCTGTGAAAAAACAATTTTTTTCCATATTTGCAATTCATCTCAACATCCCTTTATTCCATATAAATTTGTGCTGTTTGATTTATCCTTTGAATGGTTAACATATCTGCCTGTTCCCTTATATTGTCACATGAGAAAATTCTTGAACACATGTCCATTTTCATATTTGTAGGCAAGATGAGATTTTTACCTTTTTTATTAATATTATTTTTAATTGTCATATCATAACTGCATACATTTATGGGGTACAATGTGATGTTTTGATATATATGTACTATATGCAATGATTAAATCAAGCCAATTAACCTTACTTTTTATTGTGGTGAGATATTTGAAATTTACTCTTAGCTATTTTGAAATATACAATGCATTATTACTAACTGTAGTCATCTTGCTGTGCAATGGATCTCAAAAAGTTACCTTTTTATGAAAAATATTTTTTAACAGTTTTGGTGGTTTTCCATCATGATGCCCAATGTTCACCCACCAGAGTCAGGTAAACTTCATTGCTAGACAAGTGTACCTTCTGGATAGTTTAATCTCTGAAAGGTGAATCCAAGTAGCAGTCAAACTTGGCCAACTCTCACGTTTTTCTAACTTTACTTTTAGTGTCTTCTAATTTTGTTCTTGTTTTGTTTTTGGCTGAAAAGTTATTCCCCACTGGGAATTTCATTTTGTGGTTTGACCATTTGATGATATCTGAAATTGGATTAATGTTTTATGGACATGTATACTCTGCTGAAAGAGAGATAACAGAGAATCTCATTTGTTAGTTATTGCTTTTTTTTATTAATTGGGAATTTCATTTTAAGGTCTGGTTGTTTATTGTTTACTGATCTCTATAGATATCAGTATAATAGATTACAGAGATTATGTCTTTATTGGATGAGAGATGAAAAAGAACTGGTTTGTTAGTCTTTTCTCTTTGTTTGTTTTTAACTTAAGTCAAGAATATGCACCTATTGGGAGGAGAATATTTCTGTGATAATAACCACTGAATTTTGTAATCTTGTGTTTATTCTTGACATATGGCTAAAATTTAAAAATTAAAGTTATTAATTCTCATTGGCCAATCTCTCCCTGTTTTCCCTAGGAGGAATAAGTTCTGGTGTTCTATTGCACAGCAGGGTGACTATGTCTAACAGTTAAGTTTTGTATATTACATAATAACTAGAGAAGAGGCTTTTGCCACAAAGAAATTATAAATACATGAGGTAATGGTTACATTAACTACACTGAGCTGATTGTTATAGAACGTATATATGTACCAAAACATCATTTTGTATCCTATAAGCATGTACAGTGTGCCAATTAAAATTTTTAAAAAGTTATTAATTTTTCTCTGTTTCTGTGTCTCTGGCTATGTGTTTGAAATCCATAAAGGCCTTTATGTCTCATTGTGTGAGGTTGTAATATTTTTCTACATCCAGTTGAGAGCTACCAACCCCTACTGCCTTTTGATTAAGAGCTGCCCCTTCAATTTTTCCTCTCCCTAATCAGTCTTTCTCCTTTTCTCCCTTTCAGTCAACAATTCTGATTGGGCAAGATGGCCTCCCAGTGATAATCATTGAAGCTGAGCTGCCAATTAGTTCTAACCAGTTTTGGCTAGATCCAGGAGTTTGTGCACAAGTCTCAACTTTGCCTGAAATTCCAGCTTCTGATGACCAAAGGCCAACCTCTCCTTTATTTTAATGCTTGAATCTCCACCCCCAAGAGAACATGGGTTGCATGTAACAAACACGATGCCTCACTGCACACGCATGCTCACCCTGACTTGAATATGCATAGAAATAACTCAGTTTCTATTAAATATGTATAATTTCCATAGATAAATCCTTAAAAGCTATAACCTCCCTCCACTTAACGTAGGGAGCTTGGTGTGGGTTGTGAGACCAGCCTTGCTTCTGACTTGTGCAACTCAAAGAAATCTCCTTTCTGTTGACTGCTGTTGTATTTCTTTAGGCATTCAAAATAGACAAGACCTTGGGGGTGTTTACCTGTGACTACACAGTGGTGTTAACAAATTATATTATAAAATCTCTTAAATGAAAGGATCTCTATTTTGATTGGCTGACAGAAAGAAATAAGTGCTTATACAAATAGACTAATCCTAAAATTCTCCCAGAATTAGAAAATTGAATTCTCGTATTTCTGGTGTGTTAGATTTCTTTGCCTGATATTAAAAGGTACTCTTATGAAAACTAACTTGAAAATGTTTTAAGAATTCAAGTTTATATGTAGATAAAAATAGCTGTGTCTGTTCTGATTTATCAATATCAAATATAAGGGTAGATTTGTATTCTACTTAGATAAGTTCTTCCTAAACTTATACAGGAAGAACCTATTGACCAAATGGGCTAACATTACTTCTACTTAATGTTTAAGGTTATGGCAAACGTAAATTTGTGTTTAACCAAATTGATTTGTTATTCTAACAATTTAATTTGAACAGCAATTATGTTTTGTAGTAAGTCAACCTAAAAATAATTTCTGAGATCTTTAGAAAATTTAAAATATTGGACTGACATTAAACTAAGTTAATTAATGTATATTTATTAGACAACTAGATCATTTCTAAGATAAAACAGTGAAACACTGATTACTAAGCATAATTTTAAGTTTATATGCTTTTGTTTCTTATTTTTATATGCTACAGCAAGACTGTATCTTTGGATTTTTAGTGAATGTGTTCATTTTTGCCACTTTGAAAGGTTCAGTTTAAAGGTTGGCTGTGTTCATGAGCTTGGCTGGACTTGCAAGGATGCAGGTATGTAACATACACAAAGGTCCACTCCTTAGTTTTCTCTGGAATAGAAGTTACTTTGGTTAAAAGTTAGCATTGAAATATTGGAATGAGACTTCTCATGAACAATATTTTCAGAGAAATACATCTATTACGTACATACTTCTATTTTTGAAGTTTTTCCCTAAAGGAATTGTATTTTTGGGTCTCTGGATCTCTTTACACTTATTAGTCATTTAAAGATAACAAAAAAAGATTTTGTGGTTTTTAATTATTCATATTTATTGTATTGGAAATTGAAGCAAAAAATTTTTTAAATGCTTACTTACTGATTCATTTGAAGATAGCAAAGATGAATGTATCCATGTTAATAATATTCTACTAATATTATGAAACTAATTCTGATCTAATGAACCTACTGATATTGGTTCTAAAGTATCAGTTTGTTCCAGAATGTGAAAGAGCATAATAAAAGACAAATTTTGGAAATAAATTTTACTTGTTTTGGTTTATAATACCTGAATTTGAAAAGCTATGAAATATTTTAAACTCCTAAGAAAGTGGGCTGAATTTTGGTGAGCTTGTTTCCTTGGTTTACTTTTTATTGTCATAACCTGCAATATGAAGGATTATTCTTGTTTTCTTTTTCTGTGTAATATACCTAAATAATACAGATTTTTGGCTTACTAGAATAATCTTCTGTGGTTTCTGTTGATTTTCTGATGTCCTTGTTAAAGAAAACGAAGGTTTCTCACTTAGGAAAGAGCTGAGGTTCTTTACAATCATGTCACCTTTTATGCTTAATTTTTGGATGTTTTATTGCCACTTTGAAATGCGTGAAAATATTTTTTCTTAGGCACTCTGATCTGGTTAATATCTTAAGTTATAATCTCTTGGCAACTTAATTTTTTTCAAAAGAAAATCCTAAGTATAGAATAAAAGAAAATAGTTTTCAGAATATTTTGTACCTAAAACTATCTTTGAGATTTCCTAGAGAGCTTCTGGGAATTTATACAATTTTTTCTTTCATTTTGTAAAAAGAGAGATGCCAGAAATAATGAGTTTTATTTGATATGTTACTGTTGATGAGTTGTGTGGAAAAAGCTGTCAAATCAGAAAAGGTGCTAAAATTGATATAGATGAATGTTATTAGTATAAATGTTTCAGAAATTGTATGCAATATGTATGTAATAGAGATTTGTGAGATCCTTACTGTCCATGATATGTTTCTGTTTATAAGAGTCTTGGTGCTGCTTTGCCTGATGTTAGACAGGAAGGGTAGACTTTACCAGTTATATGCAATATGTATGTAATAGAGATTTGTGAGATCCTTACTGTCCATGATATGTTTCTGTTTACAAGAGTCTTGGTGCTGCTTTGCCTGATGTTAGACAGGAAGGGTAGACTTTACCAGTTAAAATTTCAGTTATATTTTTAAATGTTAACGTGGCTGCATTATTATTTAATTTCGATATAGCATCTTCTAGAACAGTAGCTTTCAACTGAGGATTCACAATAATTACCTATGAAGCTTTATTAATAGACCGATGTTTAAGATCTACTACAGACTTACTGAATTTCTACTTGATATCTTTGCTATATTGTTAGTTTAATCTTACTATACTTGGTATAATCACCATATAATATG
>NW_007727523.1:361185-362694 GCF_000696425.1 Galeopterus variegatus
CCGCGCTCCCAAGTGGCGCACTGTAGCAGTGCGCCACTGGGTCGGCCCTATGCTCATCTATTTTGGGATGTTGACTTTATTATCTTGTTTTGTATGCCATTAGAAGTAAACAAATTTCATTGTCGGTTTAATTATTCTTCTCATAAATTCTCATTAAATTTCTCTTTTGAAAATTATCAGTGATAAATTAACTGTAGCCATTTAAAATATTTTGTCTTCTGTAGAAAGTTTGTTGTTATTTTACTCTGATGCTTTTTTTAAAACTCTGAAATTAGCTACAGGTCAGAGTCGTGGCCTTCAACATAGAACTATCTGAGAGCCCATGAAAAAAGGGACTGCTAGGTACTATTGGGCATCAAATTATGATGATATCATTTAAATAAGCTTTGAGACTGTACCAGTATGATGGAGTCAGGATTTGCAGAATTTTAGTCATGAAGTGGATGGGTTCATGAGACTCCTAACACAAGATCCAGTGGAACAATTAACTAATGAATGAGCTAATGAGTGGTGATTATACAGTCATGAATGTCTTAATGATGGTATACATTCTGAGAAGTGCATTGTTAGATGACTTCATCATCATGCGAACAGCAGTCGGTGTGCTTACACAAACCTAGAAGGTATAGCCTACCACACACCTAGGGTATATGGTATAGTCTATTGCTTCTAGCCAGCATCACCACAAACACATAATGCTGTTGTACTGTGATATTATGACAGGCACAACATCACTAGGTGATAGGAAATATTCACCTCCATTATAATCTTATGGGAACGTCATATATGTGGTTTGTTTTTGACTGAAATATCGTTATGTTGTGCATGACGGTAGTTTTATTAGGAATATTGTTGAAACTGTTTTAATGTTCTATTTTCTGGATGTTTGCAAAAGGCCTTTCTTTTTCCTCCTAAGCTATCTATAATGCATAACATTTTAGTAGACTCTACTTTTATAAACTGAAATGAAACCTGAGCCCTCAGAATTTGGAAACTCTTATCAAATATTTTTATTTTGTAGCAATATAGCTATTTGTATAGATTCAATGAGAATCTGTCTTTCCCTATACTAAGACATAATTAGAAACACTGATTATGCAACCAAGACCTTGCCTGGAATGCATATTTGATATTGATGATCATTTCATCAAGTATGACCAGACACATTTTTTTTTTCCTTTTTGTCTTTTTTCGTGTCTGGCAATGGATCGCAACCCTCAGTGTCGTGCCCGTACCGGACTGGACCGGCAATGGGATCGAAACCCTCAGTGTTGCGCCTGCACCTTGCTCAGCCAGTGAGCGGGAACCGGTCTGTATGTGGGATCCGAACCCTCGGCGGGAGCGCGAGCGGCGCACTGTAGCAGTGCGCCACCGGGCCGGCCCCTGACCAGACACATTTAAGGAACAAAAAGTGACTTCATGGAGCCAATGTTTACAGAGCCTTAGTGGGAAGACTACTGTGGCAACTAGCTTACGGGGTTCCCAGACTGACAAGTCAGTGATAAAGGT
>NW_007727523.1:363513-383710 GCF_000696425.1 Galeopterus variegatus
GGCTGGATCCGGTCTTTATGCGGGGTCCGACCCCTCGGCGGGAGCGCCGCCGCGCTCCCAAGCGGCGCACTGTAGCAGTGCGCCACCGTGCCGGCCCCTGACCAGACACTTTTAAGGAACAAAAAGTGACTTCATGGAGCCAATGTTTACAGAGCCTTAGTGGGAAGACTACTGTGGCAACTAGCTTACGGGGTTCCCAGACTGACAAGTCAGTGATAAAGGTCACATCCTGGAAGTCCCAGGAATCTTAGGATATTTTGGGGACCTTGAGAAGAGAGAAATTTACCCGAATAAATAGGTAACTGCAGGTGAAATCTGGGGGTGAGTTCTTGGCTTGGCTTCCAAGCCTCAAGAGGCTTTTAAATGTCGAGTTTGAGATTCCTTATGGAAATTTTCAGCAAAGCAAACTGAAGAAGACCCATATGGGAAATCAACAGTCTTGCTGCACCTATGTAAATAATAAGGACAAATCTAATGAAAACAATTCTTATTTTGTGATCAAGAATGATCTTTCTTTGGGACTATTTTAATCAAAAGGGAGCAGATATTGTAGAAAATTTCTTTCAATATAAAACTATGCATCTTCTATAGCATGCCCTTCCAGATTTATCATATTCTAACCCAGTTCATTGTCTCTGAGATATTTTGCAACTTTTTGTAAGTTGTAAGTTACCAATGATAGCCAAATTCTCTTCTATCAGTTAACAATTTCAATTAATTTACCTTCAATGTGGAAAACACAGCTTTGTCCCATTTCTAATTCATCTTAACATTTCTTATTTTATATAAATTTGTGCTGCTTTGACTTTTCCTTTGACATGTTTATAACATCTGCCTGGTTCCCTCACATCATATAAGTCAGGTAAAAATTTTAACATGTGTTTCTTTTTTTTTTTTTTTTTTTTTTTTTTTTTTTTTTTTTTGTCTTTTTGTCTTTTTTCGTGACCGGCAACGGATCGCAACCCTCAGTGTCGCGCCCATACCGGACCGGGACTGGCAACGGGATCGCAACCCTCGGTGTTGCTCCCACACCTTGCTCAGCCAGTGAGCGTGAACCAGTCTGTACGTGGGATCCGAACCCTCGGCGGGAGCGTCACCGCGCTTCCCAAGCGGCACACTGTAGCAGTGCGCCACCGGGCCGGCCCCTGTTTCTTTTTATATATGTATGTAAGTCATAATTTTACCTTCTTTTCTGAAAATTATTGTTTGCACTTTATTCCCCAATGATATTGACAGTGAATTAAAAATTATGTGATTTAAGAGTGTACAGTGGTTACAATAACTATTGTGTGGTTCATGATACCATCAACAATGTAAAAACATTTTCTTTCTAATGTGTCACGTACATAAATAGTTGTAAAATATGTACTTATTAGTTGCCTAAGATAAAAAGCAAAACAATGGGCATGTTTTTTATGTATTGTAACATAGAAGTAAGTGATAAGAGCATTTTAACCTGTTTATAGCAATAAGCAAACTTGCCTTAACTTCATTCTAGGTCAGTAAAATTATAAATCAAAGATTTAAAGTAAATAAATAAATCAGCCTTGGGATTGGGATAGTTTTTATATGGGTAGTCAGGAAGATTATTTTTCTATAATCCCATTTAACTGTGTATTTAGATTATTGTAAGTTATCATTCCCTACTGGTGTGTCTTGACTAGCTTTTTACACCATATATCCATTGATGTGAGAAACCAAACAATACTTGTTCTATTCCAGACTTAACCTTATACATGATAGAAGAATTAAATTTTGATTTCTATGGTCACCCTTCACAGAAATCAAAAATTTAATTCTTCTGTACTCTCCTTTTTTAATCACTGTAATTGGAAGAGAATTAAGATTTAGAATCTCACCAACATGATTTATGTTATGGCTCTTGGAAAGCAAAAGTGGCTAATTTAAAGGCAAAAGTAAGGATTTAGTTTTAAGTAATACCATGTTTTTATGTATCTATACTAAGGTTAAACTAATAGAATAAGTTATTACCATTTAATATTTTATAGCCTAAGAAGCAAAACAGGCACATCTTATAGAAATTCTCCTGAAAGTGATCCCACTGGAATGCCTCTTGGTTTTTAAGACCCAAACTTTACAAGACAGAATATGTTTTAAACCTTTTCTCTGTATCTTAACATGAGTTATTTATAAACAGTTTTTGGCTGAGGATTTTAGGTTGACATATGCCATTTTAAATAATGTGAGGTAGGCTCCTGGTTAACATTATTACATCAAATGTCTGGTTTTTAGGAATGGATTACTGACCCCAAGTGGGAGATATCTGTAATTAAGTCCTGCATTTGGACATGCTCTCTAGCCTTTGTAGTTAAGAAATTGCCTCACAGAAATAGTTAGGATTTTCCAATAACTTTTAATAATCATAAGTTAGTAAAGCTATTTATTGCATTATATAAATTTAAGAAACTGTTTTTTAAGATATTATGAGAAAAAAGTTTTATAATTGCACTAATTATTTTTATGTTGTTGTTAATATTCTCTTGAGATCCAAGGTTTTGCCATGACATTTCTAGATATAGTAATTCTAATTTTAATCTAAAAATCATTTAATTAAGTTATCAGATAAGGTAGAGTTTTCTGCAATTAAATAGTTAATTGAATTTGAGAGACAAAAAAAAAAAAAAAAGAAAGAAAGAATAGCAGAAGCCCCAGAGTATCCTGTATTTTAGAATTAGTGACATAGGACCAAAACAAATTCCATGGCAATGCTCATTGTGTGTGGTAAATGCAATACAGATAAACTTATTTATGAATCCACTGGGAACACATCATAAAATGATGATCACTTAAACTTGGAATAATAAAATAAATCTCTGTTCCCTTTGACAATGATATCTACTAACAGCAGTTCATCCATGTGGCAATTTCCTGATTCAGCATTTACATATAAATAAAGCCTGAGACTCTTATGGCAGTAATGATTTTTTTTTTCCTGTCTTAATTTCTTTTGAGCCTATTTTTTTCAAACTTCTTTTGCCACTGCCATCTTTCCTCCTCAACTAATTCCATCAGGACATTAATATACATTTTCTAACAAAATGGCAGCTATTTTCTTATTAGCTGAACATGAACCAGGAACATTACTGTATTGTTTAGGAAAATGAATGAGCGATTGGTTTGTATAAATGGAAATATATCTCATTATCATAGCCAAAATAATAGAGCTAAACTCTGAACAGGTGAGATAGTTATTAGAACGCTTGCAGTGGTTTTACTCTTTAAATGAAATATGATAAAACTGGAGAAGTTTTAGAAGAAAGTAAAGCATTTTACATTGTGGAAAGGAGAAATGAGAAAGAACAATGTAAAGTAATGACTTTCAGAAGAATAAAATTTAGGGATTAAAAAAGTCTGGTGAATTTTTCTTCATTTTTTAAGAAGCAATGAGTCTTTATAGTCACCTTTACAGTTTTAAGCAGTAAGCTGACTCAAAACAAGAGAAAATGACTTAAACTTAAAAATTAATTTAACTAAAGTTCCCAAGAGTGTGCACTGTTAGACAAGATTTGATCAGATCAATGACAGTTTATTTATTGTCTTTCATTCAATATGTTTCGGTCTAGTTTGTTTTAGTTCGTTCCATGGTCATTTCTTACACTATGCTTATTTCCTTCTATTCGTTCTTTTAAGCAAGGTATAGATAACAATAATTGTAAAATTTATTTCTGTTAGATTTTTTAGGTTTTCATGATCTCAATTTTTCCCTACTTTTCATCATCTAAATTTCTCTGAATCTATAAATCTTTATTTCTTTAAATCTTAAAACACATTATGAAATACTTCAGTGACAGTAACTAACAAAATCCAAGATACTTAATGTGATAATTTAGTAACATAGCTAAATTTTTAGTCAAGACTTCAGGTCACAATGGCATGGTAACCAACTTGTTTCATGATCAAAATAACATGCAGGTAGGACCTGGAATTTGATATAGTTAAAAATAAATGTACATATAACTATGAGAAGTATTTATGTGATTTTACTCAGCTATTTATTGAATTGATCAATTAAGCAGAAGGCTGCATTGCAGTGATATTGCAGTAATGTGTTTTTCAGTTTTTCTTCCTTGGATATATTGGAAGTTCTAACAAGATGTTGAAACAGTCATAGTGGCACTGTTTTAATGCCATGCCTGTACTCATGTTTTTCACTTTCCTCTTAAAATAGTTTGGAACGTTTTTCAGCATTATGAAATGTCATCCAACACATCTACAAAGTGAAACAAACATCTGTGATTCCTCTTGACTTTCATACGTGCTAAGACTATATTTCCTACTTGGAGAAAGTGACTCGCTGTGAAGCACTGGGATATTATAACATTACTGTTACATTATTTAAAATGGTTCATTATGCCTGCTTTGCTCACGAGGGAACTGGAAACTTCAGTAATTAGACAAATATACCACTGATATGTTATCCTAGACCTGCATGTAAATGGCAGTCAGTTAATTTCACAAGGTGCTGAGGGGTATTCAGTTACAGGTTGATCATAAATACGTTAAAGTTAGGAGAACTCAGATGCACATTACAGCCTCCCTGTGGCCTCATTTAATTCTGATGTGGTATAGTGAAACACATTCATCTAAGTCCATTTAAAATATGTTAGCCAAAGTGGAGGGAAAATAAAGAAAATGGAACGTTACCATTAAGTGGTATACTTAACATTCTTACTGTAGTAAAATGCATGTTTAGTGTGAAATGACAGGCAATTAGGAGAAAAAACTGATTCTCGCACTAGCTAAGGATAAGCTAAGTTGTAAAATACCTCAGTTCACATCTCCTTTCTGGATTCTCTCCAAACGACTGATGAATGACTAACCCATCATTTGTGTGGATATATACATTACTCTTGGCAAGACTAAAATGTAAAACAAAATAACAAAATAGGAACATATTTTTAAAAATATGAACTATTGAGAAGCTAAAATATTGGTTATTATAGCAGGTTTGTTAGGGAGAAATCAATGTACCACACTAAAATAATTATTGATTGTATAAATCTTTTTATAGACTAGGGAAATTTTCCTATAAAAGTATTGACTGATTTTTAAAATTATAATATGCATGGCCTCTGGACAAAGAGTATTGAAGAAATTCCTAAAGTATATCGACCATGATTGTTCCCTGCTGCCAAAACTGACAGTCGTTGATAGCTTCTGTAATTTCAAGGCTGTCAAACTCATTAATCAACAACATGGCTGAGTGTTTTTCCAATGACCACACCACCATCTATTTAAATTATTACCTATGATCTTTTGGGAACATTTAGAACTCGAACATTTAACATGATGAAAGCAGTTTACCTCTGATGTACATAGTTTCTTTATTTGTAGCCATTTTGAATTATATGACAATTTCATAAATATTAACCATGGGAAATTACCTTAACATTGACAGGTGAAAACACTCATACTCACTAATGTTTTAAATTTTAACCGTACATACATGGGTGCTTCAAAAAGTTCACAGAATGATTCATAATACCTTTTAATTCTGTTTTTCCATGAACTTTTTCATGTACCCATGTATATACTTGTGTATATAAATATATTTTTCACAGATTCTGTTTGGTTACTTTTACTTAACTTTTAAAATACCAGATATCTCTTGAGTAACAAACTCATGTCTAGTTGACTGGAAATTTGGCTACAAAAAGCAAATTTAAGTCTCCAGCAAAGATTATTAGATTTACTTAAACAGGAAGTTTATGTCTTATATTTGCGTCTATATTTTTATAGACTTGTAAATAGAGACTTTCCAAATTTACTACAATATCTATAGCAACCTTTCCAATGGATGCTTAGACCTCAACTAAAAATAAACTATCATATACATATAGGAATTTTTATATGACAATAGGCATTTGTGGTTCAAAAGTATTTCAATCAGTACTGAACTATTACAACAAATATGAGTTGATGCCTGAAATTTTGCCATTGCTAGGATATCAAATCCCAGGGTCATACAAACTTTATCAGATAGAGTATATCTTAGGTTCTAGATACCCCCCCCCTTTTTTTTTTTTTTTTACATTTTCACATTTTTGTATATGTGAAATCAGGTTGCATCTTCCAGTTGGCAGAATATCATAATTTGATTTTCTACATGCTTTTTTAAAAATGTGTCATATAAAAAATGATGTATCTTAAATCAATGCTGTCTTGGATTCTAGGAAATGTAATAGCATATTATCAGAGGCAAACTAGGTTCAAACTATGATGGAAGATGACAGAGGGAACCTACAAAATTACTGCTGTGTAGTTTGTCACCTTGCCTAGAGTTGGTGCCCCTTATTTAAAAGCTTCTGAGTCAGATATTAATAAGCATTGGGCCCTCACTAAAGTCAATAAATTTGCATTCTGTATGTTGGATTGCAAACCAATATTTTCCAGCTGAAGTTTACATTTGGGCTACTTTTCTTTCTTCTAGTGCCTTTTAAAAAATATTCAGAAAATAATTAGCAGCAAAATGTATTTAGAAACTAGCTGTAGGAAGGGTTTGTTATAATTAATTAAATGATCAAAATTTTTTTCAAAAATTGAACTACTTTATTTTCAAATATAAATAAATGAAAAAATACAACATAAAAGAGCAATTTTCAAATTATGTATGTATAAAAACATAAAAATATTCCTAAATTTCAAGACAGCAAAATTGACTCAAGATAACTTTGCTTAGTTTTAGTAACTATAAAATTAGTTTCCCAGATCTTTATCCTGGCTTGATCAAAGTTTCAAAGACATACCTTTCAGGAAATGAATGAATAGGTTTCCACGTCTTGACAAAGTTTCCATTTATTTCATTTCTATTAGAAAACAAGCAGGGAAAAAATCTTGGAAGAAGGTTGTGTTTGTCTGATTATTTTGAAATATTTGTGAGTTAGGGTTCTTTGTATCTTTCATAGTTGGTGTAGGACAGCCAAGGTGAAGTGTTATGTGTGTGAGGATGAAGAGGGTAACAACATTGAAGCAGAAAAATAGTAAAGAGAACAGCAGGAGTGACATTTAAAATGGAAACATTGCTTTAGTACAGTGCTTTGTAACCAAATGAGTGAAACAGGGAAAGAAATTATTCTTCCATATTATGCAATCACATACACCATGTGAATTCCACATAACTTGTAATATAAGTAAGTCTTAAATTTCAAGTCCTGTTAAGTTACATAGTTGTTGACACCTATTTGGTCTGTGATTAAAATGTTCATATGTGTGTATGTCCTTCCATTTGTCAGTGTTTTGTTTACATGTTGAGATCCTAGAGGATATAGACTATGATTATTTCAGTTAATTTTATCTCATTTTATGCTGCAGTGCATAGTTACCATTACATATTGATAATATTAATGTGAATGCTATAAATCTAATGAGGGACTCCAAAAAAAGGACGTGGTCAGTTAAAGCATTTATGATTTGACTTTTTACTAATATTGCTTTTTTTTAAGGCTTTTGTAATAGGCAACAAAATATTTTTAAGGTGTAATTTTAAATCCCTTTGCAAAGCAGTACTATCCTGGTAGTTTTCTTCTGCCTTTGTTCCATTCTCCTCTTGTCTTTTCCAAAATGTTCATGTGTTTTTTAATAGACTTTATTTTTCCGAGAAATTTTAGGTTCACAACAAAATCGAGTAGAAGGTTCAAAGATTTCTGATATATCACCTGCCCTCCCACTTGCAGAGCTCCCCTCATTATCAACATCTTCCACCAGAATGGTACTTTTGTCATAATTGAGGACTTTACATTGATACATCATTATCACCTCAGGCTCACAGTTTACATAAAAGTTCACTCTTGATGTCATACATTTTCTGGATTTGGACAAATGTATAATGATGTACATTCACAGTTATAGTGTCATACAAATTAATTTCACTGCCCTAAAATGATCTGTGCTCTACCTATTCATCTCTACCTTCTACCTAGCACAGGAAAACCCCAACCTTTTTACTATCTTTATAGATTTTGTCATATATGTTGGAATCATACAATATGTAGCCTTTTCAGATAGGTTTCTTTCACTTAGTAATATTCATTTAGGTTACTCCACATCTTTTCACAGCTTGATAGCTTATCCTTTTTAGCATTGAGTAATATTCCACCGTGTGGATGTATCAGAGTTTGTTTATCTAGTCACCTACTTTGGGAGATCTTGGTTGCTTTCAAATTTTGACAATTTTAAATAAAGCTGCTATAAACATCTGTGCACAGGTTTTTGTGTGAACATAAGTTTTCAGCTCCTTTGGGTAAATACCAAAAAGGGCAATTGCTGGATTATATAGTAAAAGCGTGTTTAGTTTTGTAAGGAACCACCAAATGGTCCTCCAAAGAGACTGTACTATTTTGCATTTGTAGCTTCAGTGAATAAGAATTCCAGTTGCTCCACATATTTACCAGCATTTGGTGTTGTTAGTGTTCTGGATTTCAGCCACTCTAGTAGATGCATAGTGATATCTTTTATTTCGCACTTCTTTGATGATGTATGATGTGGAATATCTTTTCATGCGCTTATTTGCTACCTATATATATTTGGAGTGATGTCTGTTAAGGTCTTTGGCAAATTTTTAATTCAGGCTTTTTATTTTCTTATTGTTTAGTTTTAAGAAGTTTTTTTTTTTGTATATTTTTGATAACAGTCCTTTATCAGATGTATCTTTTACAAGTATTTTCCCCCATTTTGTAGCTTGTCTTCTCTCTTGACATTGTCTTCTCCAGAGCAATCATTTTTAATTTTAATGTAGTCCAGATTACCAATTATATTTTTCATAGATTGTACCTTTGATGTTGTATATACAAAATAATCACCATACCCAAGGTTACCTAGATTTTCCTATATGTTATCTTCTAGGAGTTTTATAGTTTTGTATTTTCCATTTAGGCCTATGATCCATTTTTAGTTAATTTTTGTGAAGGGTATAAGGTCTATGACCAGATTAATTTTTTTATCTGTTGATACTTAGTTGCTCCAACACCATTTTTTGAAAAAACTATCTTTGCCTCATTGAATTGCGCTTGTTCCTTTATCAAAGATTAGTTTACTATATTTATATGAGTCTATCTGGGTTTTCTATTCTCTTCCATCAGTCTATTTGTTCATTTTTCCATTGATACCACTGACTTGATTACTGTAACTTTATAGCAGATCTTGAAGTGAGGGTAGTATCAGTCTTCTGACTTTATCCTTTTCCTTCAAAATTGAGTTGGCTATTCCAGGTCTTTTGCCTCTCTATATTAAACTTTACAATTGATTTGTCCATATCCACTAAATAACTTGCTGGAATTTTAATTGGAATCACATCCAATATGTTTTTCCCATAACTAAATGCCATCTTGTTATAATACATATTTTCTCAAACTTGAAAAATCTAGACCTCTTTTAAAGGAAAAATAATTTCCTAGATACTCAGATCTGACGTAATTGTTTTATTATAAAGTTGTTTAAAAGTATTAGAAGTATAAAAGTAGATTTAGACTCCTTTTCTTTTCTTTTTTTTTCCTTTTTGTCTTTCTTCATGTCCGGCAACGGATCACAACCCTCAGTGTCACGCCCGCACCTCGCTCAGCCAGTGAGCGGGAACCGGTCTGTATGTGGGATCCGAACCCTCGGCGGGAGCGCCACCGCACTCCCAAGTGGCGCACTGTAGCAGTGCGCCACCGGGCCGGCCCTAGACTCCTTTTCATAGCCTGTATGAAACTGTAAAACCAAAAGAAATTTGCAAACTAAATATAAATAAAATTATAAAACCAATAGAATAAAAATAAAACCATTAATGAGATGTGTTTTTGCTAATTTGGACTTATAGTAGAAAGATACAGCATAAAGTTTTGTTTGTAATTTACTCCATATTTATTTTTTAACTTTAGTATTACTAATGGAGAGTGGGCCTTTTCACATACTGTGTAGAATTAATTACTTCAGAACTTATTTGCTGGTTTAAATTAAGCAAACCTCATAATTAATAAGGTATTACTCAATATTTCTGTCTTTTTGCAGTTTTAAAGATAAGGTTACCATTGTACATTGCTGGAATGTATGTTAAAAATCTAATCAAACACAATTGACATTGAAATCTGCAAAAGAAACTTTTCTTTGCCTGTACTTACTGCAAAATACTCACTAATAGTGTACCTTTCAGACTAGTATATTCAAAGGTGGGCTCTAAGAAATATTTACTGAATAGTTTATCTTGGGTTTAGTACACCATTACTGGCATGATTAATGTGTCATGTGTTAATTCAGGCAGCAGGTTTTTTTTATAAGAAAATCATTTTGGAACTTCGGTTCATAAAGAGTGAAGTAACATCATTTTGGCTTTGTGTGACAGGACTGATTGCAAGCACATACATAAATGTAAACTCTGAGTAACATGGTGGTACTTGGTTATAACAGCTGTTATTTGGATGATCCAGCTTATGGTAATACTAATTTTTGTTAAGGTATCAAGTAAAAAGTTCAAAGTGAATCATATCTATATCTATGTATCTATATCTTGAGACACCTGACATATTTGAGAGCACAGTTTGAGAAACATTGGAATAATAGAAAAAAATCCAACCCATTTTTTGCAAGGGAGTAGCAGTTTTGCAGGTCACATAATTTCTTTGTACCTGAATATTCCTCATGTATTAAGTGAAGATTTGGACTTGAAGCTCCTGTTTAAGATTAAAATGCTATGATTCTCTGCACATCACTTAAAATCAATAACCACTTAT
Source organism: Galeopterus variegatus (assembly GCF_000696425.1). Classification (NCBI taxonomy): domain Eukaryota; kingdom Metazoa; phylum Chordata; class Mammalia; order Dermoptera; family Cynocephalidae; genus Galeopterus; species Galeopterus variegatus. Next base: position 374,241 of record NW_007727523.1, read on the forward strand.
TGTTTTAGACATGAAGGAGGTAAAAACAATTTATTTGAAAACAAATGTTAATTTAGTATGTTTTAATATAATACAAACACAATTTTGTTTATTGTATTGCTTTACTGTAATGTATATTTGAAGTGTAAATTTATGTTTTGATGTACATTTAATGAACATTTTAATGTACAATGTGAAGTATAAATTTATAGGTATGTTTCATTATTACAGTAGATTTTCTAAGCTTAAATTCTAAGTAGTAGGATCCCTATGCTATGACATCAAGATCTTATTTATAAGGAACTCACGAAATTACTCTATAGATATCTTGAGCTTCTGCATTTATTAACTGTGTGAACATGAACATTCCTCTCATTAAATTTAAGCATACTGTTAAAAATAAGATTAATAATTCCACTTCTACTTATCTTACTGGCATATAAAGTACATGTTTTGTACTTTGTAAATTGAAAATCTTTATGTAAATGTACTAGATTATATAGCTTTTACCATCATCACCATTGGATAATTTCTTATGTATTATAATTCAAACTAATTTTGTTGCATTCCACCCATTAGAGGGCAGTAACATCACATTCTCACAAAGTGTTACCTATATAGAGAGAGGCAGCATAAGACAATCTCCACCAGTTAGATGCACAATCTTCTGAAATTTTGGGGATTGATTGATTATTTAATGCTTGTAAGACATTTCCCTTAGAAATATCATTATGTCTGGTGAAGTGCCTAGATGAGATTACAAAAAAGATTACTTAACCTATAATGCTGCTGAAGTATCCTGTCAGTACCTTTGTTTCTATGTGGAAAATCTAGGTTTCAAATTTGTGGAAAGGGAAAAGAGACCCATAGCCTTGTCCTGCAGTGGGTTTTAAGACTCTCTTTGTCTTACTTTTCCCTCAGGGCAAGAGAGAAACAGGTATGCATAGGCCTTCATTGACACATTGGCTTTCCTTTTCTTCCCATTACCTCTTTTAATTGCAACCACCTTTTGTTTTCAGCCAGAATTTTTTTTTAATACTCAAAGACTTTGTAACTTTACAGCTTCTCCATTGTGCCCTTATGCTGAAAGTAATTCTCAAAATTATAATTAATTTTAGTAAAGGGAAACCATAGGAAAATCTTTGATACTTGCTTAAATGGTTAAATGATCTTATTTTTTTTTTTTGCGAATTTTTTTTTAATACTCAAAGACTTTGTAACTTTACAGCTTCTCCATTGTGCCCTTATGCCGAAAGTAATTCTCAAAATTATAATTAATTTTAGTAAAGGGAAACCATAGGAAAATCTTTGATACTTGCTTAAATGGTTAAATGATCTTATTTTATTTTTTTGACAAATTTTTATTGTGCTAAAAGATACATAACACAAAATTATAATTTTATCTATTTTTAAGTATATGGTACTTAAGTAGTGCTTTAGTATTACTTAATAAGATATATTTAATATTTAATAGTATTCAGTACATTTATACTGTTGTTCAACCAGTCACTACCATCCATCTCTAGAACTCTTTTTAGCTTGCAAAACTGGAACACTATACACATTAATCAATAACGCCCTGTTTCTTCCTGCCGCAGCCCCTGGAAACCACCATTCGATGCTCTGTGTCTATGATTCTCACTACTCTAAGTGCCTCATATAAGTGGAATCATACAGTACTTGTCTTTTGGTGACTGGCTTATTTAATTTAGTATAATGTCCTTGTCTTATTCCATTTTCTGTTGCTTATAACAGAATACCTGAAATTGGGTAATTTGTAAAGAAACAGCACTTATTTCCTACAGTTTTGGAGGCTGGGAAGTCCAGGGTCAAGGGCATGCCTTTGGTGAGGGGCTTCTTTCTGGTGGGAACTCTGCAGAGTCCCAGAGTGGTGCAGGGTATCACACAGTGAGAGGACAGAGCATGTCCACATTCTCCTTACAAAGCCAACAGTCTATTCCCATGATAACCATTAACCTACTAACCCAATTATCAATGAATGGGTTAATCCATTCATGGGGTCATAATCCTCCTGATCCAATCACTGCTTAAAGGCCCCACCTTTCAAATATAGTCAGATTACCCTCTTAATACTGTTACAATGGGGATTTATTTTAGCATGAGCTTAAGAGGAAACAAACATTCAAATCACAGCAGTCCTCAAGGTTTATCTATATTGTAGCATATATCAGAATCTCATTCCTTTTCAAGGTTGCATATTATTCCATTGTATGCATATATCACATTTTGCTTATCCATTTATCTGTCCTTGGAGACTTGGTTGCTTCCATGTTTTAGCTGTTGTGAATAAAGCTAATATGAACATGGGTGCACAAATATCTCTTTGACACTCTGTCATTCAGGTATATACCCAGAAGTGGAATTGCTGTATCACATGGTAATTCTATGTCTAATTTTTTGAGAAATCACGGTTCTGTTTTCCCCGGAGGCTATGTCATTTTACATTCCCACCAACAGTGTACAAAGGTTCCAATTTCTCCACATCCTCACAAACATTTGTTATTTTATGTGTGTGTTTTTATAGGAGCTATTCTAATGGATGTGAGGTAATATCTCATTGTAGTTTTGATTTAAAATTCCCTATTACTTACCAATTTTGAGCATTGTTCCATGTGCATATGGCAATTTCTATATACATTTTTAGAGGAATATCTATTCAAGTCTTTTGACCATTTTTGAAATGAGTCTTCTGTTTTTGTTGAGTTTTAAGAGTTCTCTATGTATTATGGATATTAAACCCTTACCATGTACATGATTTGCAAATGTTTTCTCCCATTCCATGGATTGCTTTTTTACTGTTGATAGTATATCTTTGATACACATATTTTAAAAATCTTCATGAAGTTCAACATGTCTTTGTTGTTGTTGTTACCTGTGCCTTTGGCACCATATTCAAGAAATCCTTGCCAAATACAATGTTGTAAATTTTTTTCTCCCAACTTTTAAATTTTATGCATACATCGTTTTCTTGATTTTATTTGTATCTTCCTTTAGTTCTTTGAGCATCAAGACCATTATTTTAATGCATTTGTCTAGTGTATCTGCCATTACATCTTTTTCAGAGACAGTTAAAAACATGTGAACATTATAATACATACATATGTGGGGATGTGTGTGTGCGTGCACAATAGTTTGCATCCTACATTGATAAGGACTTTCAAGGCTCTTTTATCTTCCTGAGTTCTCACTATCACTGTTATCTGCACAGCAGACGCTTAGTAGAAATTTGTTGCATAGTTAAAGGAAGGAAGGAAATCAGTATTGAAGAAAGAAGAATTACAAATGGCCAGACAAAGTATGGGTCTTTGAGAACAACTAACCCACTTCAGCCACGTATAACTTACTTTACGTTTTCTTTTTTCTCCCTTCTTCAGACTATTACCAATAAATATTAGGTTAAAAAGATAATCCTGAGGAGAGGATTCTGGGAAGATGATGGAGTAGAAGTCACAGAAACCTATCCCTCCACCTGGAAAACTTGCACTGGGAGAATTTGTCTGATGGAACTTATGAAGATAATAGAGCCTTGAAAGTCCTCATCAAGGTAGGATGGGAACTACTGCACACACATACACACACACCCCACATATGTGTGTATTCACACCCCACATATGTATGTATTATAATGTTCACATATTTTTAACTATATGTAGTATAGTTAGCTCACACATATTACAAGAGTTGGAAAAAAGTTTTACAGGAGTTCAAAGGCAAAATAAATTATTCCCAATTTAGGGAAAGCTGGATTTTCTTTATGAAAAAGACAGAATTTAAATTAAGGCTATTTTTTTTTTTTTGAGTTTGTAGGGTTTAGATAGCAAGAGATTGGGTAAATTTGGAGAGCAAGTTGAAAAGTTCAAGGATTATATAAGAAAATTTAGCCAATCTCAGGTTGTTCAAGAAATATTTTAGAGACAGAATATTCCATTTTTAGGTGGTTCCTTTACTTTCTCTAACATGTTTTTAAGATTCTATAAAAATCCATGACATACACCTGATACCCTAGTATAAAATGCCTCTAGGTCTTGCCTTCCTTCCTTCCTGGTTCAAAACTTCTTTAAATCCAATCTTTCTCTTGATTTCCTAAGTACATATTTGGCTTCTCATCATGGTTCTTCCTTCCATATTAACTCAGTTAGGATTTGGTTTTTCAGATCTTAGCTCTACCTTGACACCCACCTAGAAACTTCATGACATAATGCCACTAGTAATCCTTATTTTGATCTATTTCCCACCAAAGTCTACCTAGAACTGTGTTGTTCAGTTTCTTAGACTTCTTGCCATTTGAAAGAAGAGAAACTCATCAAAGAAGCAGTGTGGAGATAAATTTGAAAGATATATCAAAGATTACTTTATGGTTTTGATTTAATCCAGTATGACTGGGAAAAATGTATTAATTCTGAGAGTAAAATGGGACACCATAGGAGTAGGAGATTTGCAAAGACATTCGGAGCTGAGTTATGCACATAATAGATTTGAGAAATTCATTGAAGAGTGGTAATAATGCCTTGTATTCAGTAGTATTTTAATAAACAAATGAATGAGTGAATAAATGAATGTTAGGAGATCCCAGGATAAACCACTTTTGTGAGCTTTCCATATTTTAAAATCTATTAAAGAACTAGAGAGAACCACATATTGTTATTTCAAAAGTATTTGTCATGTCCCCATCTCATGGCTAGTACATCCCATCTCAAGTCTAGTGTCTGTTTGTATGAGGCAATAAGGACTCTGCATTGTATTAAGGTTGCACTTTCCACTGCTCTCTGGTATTATTCACACAGAGGAGGAATGCGGCAAATTGAAGTTCCATGTTGTGAGGAAAATAGAAACAGTTTAGTCAGGCTCCCTCACCTCATATCAGGCAGGACATGATTCAGCACATTTTAGCATGTCCAGTGTAAATTAATTATGTAAGAGCCATGTAACTGTGCATGTGCGCCCATGTACTCCTTGGCTTGTTGCCACTATTGTGTACTTGAGTGTAAAAGACAACCACTCTGAACTGCCGGCAGGCAGAGCTTGCATCTGAAATAAAGCATGCCCATTATGCCTAAGGCTGCCAGAATCTTTTTCCAAGTAACTAACTTGTGACCTGCACAGGATGGGGCAGAGGGATCTGTGATCCAACCTGACCCACATAATAGACACACGACAGGGCATGAATTGAAGTTTGCTTTTATATCTCAGATTTAAGTTGCTTTCAGATTAGACAGCTAGCTTAGGATATGGAAGACTTAGCGATGGCTCAGTCATTGAATGGAGGTAGAAGGTGAGACATTATAAATAAGGTCAACTGGCAAGTGATGATCAGCAATGCCTTTTCCAACATAATTTTACCTTAAAGTTTAGAAAGAGCTTACTCACAGAAGGGCCAATTTAGTGTCCGCTAGGTGTCTGTTTGTGTCTCATTAATGGTCTCAGTTGTATTTGTTTAAAGAAGTGGGAGCAAAATCCTAGATTCTAAAACTTCTTTCACTGAACCTAGCTGAGTAGAGAAAATCCTTTATTTTTTGCTTTTCTTTATTTTTCTTCTTTGTGGTGTTGCTCTTTTATTTCCTCTAGAGCTTTAAAGAAAAATGGTTACAATTTTGCGGCCTGGATCATGTGCCTATGAATTATAGCCTTAAATAACAAATAAATTAATAAATATACAAATATAAAGTTACAAGGGCAGACACCCAAGTGTCTACATTTGGTTGTTTTAGGTTAAGATTAACAATTTACATTCGCTAGGTGAAAAAATAAGCCAATCAATATTACTTTTTTTTATTTTCAAAGAAAAATTCACCAGAGAATGTCAGTAATTACAAAAATGTTCATCGGAAATTTCAATGAAGTTTCAGTAAGTTTTTTCAAGATAAATCATTATGTAATTGTACCTTTGTCAGCTTTGAAACTTGTTCCATTGGTTTTTCAGAGGAGAATTATACTTTTCATATACATAATGGGATTCATTTTAATCCAGATAATTAAAAAAAACCAATTGTCTGGTAAATGTTTCCTAGAATCCAGCAGGGAACTGTTTATTTTCAAAAGAAGTCATTGAAATGTACCTTGGAGTCCCTGAGAGTGGGAACGGGGTTAACAGTGAAGATATTCTTGAAATTATTCTAAACTTATGTAAAGTCATATTTTAAGTAGGGAAAAAGAACCAATGTGCACAACCTCTACACTTTCACTAAGCAGAAGTCAAAGGAAGTAATCAAACCCCATTTTAGGTTTCAATCCTGTCCTGTGGTTGCCAAAAGCTTTCTCCATCTATAGTAAATTCATTAGGAGGTTAATCTCGGACCATGTTTACCTCATTAGATCCATCTCTTGTCATTTAAGCCTACATGTTATCAAATTGCTATTCTTCTTTATTCTTTTGCTTTTGCATACAGAGTTTTCTCTGTGTTTGCTCTTTTTCTCCACTTGGAGAACTTCTATTCCAATGTTATGATCCAACTCAAATGGGTCCTCCTTTGTTAGGCTTAACATCCCCAGGAAGAATTGGTTGCAATTCTCACCAGGTTCTTGTGATATTCTGTTTATAGCTCTAATACAACAATTATCTCCTTGTATTATAATTTACCTATTTGCTTGCCTCTCACACTGTCTTTAGTGCATAATATCCCTCCAGATTAACTGGATAATTTGTCGATTTCAGTATCACTGGCACATGATACAGGGCCTGGCAATTAAAAGGCATTTAGAGATGGCTTATACTAAGTTGATGATTAACCAAGAGGGGAAATACTGTATAAGTACATTCAAACTAGAGGAACATATGTAATAAAAAAGTACAGAATCAAAAAAGAGAGGAGAATGAAAGCTGGTATAAGAAAAATCATTTTCAGGATTAAAGTTTTACTAATTCTTTGAGGAGTTTAATATTTTCTATAGAGAACAATGTTCATATCTTTTAAAAATGGAATTCTGCTGGGAAATAAATATGCATAAATGTTCGTGTGTGTCTGTATGTATGTAAACCACAGTGAGGTTGAGACAAAGGCAGAGAAATAGAATTTTATTTCATTGTTTTTTTAATTCAAAATATTTTAACATTTACTTGTACATATTTGCAGGGTACAGTGTGTTGCTTCAATACATGCATTTACTGCACAATGATTCAATTAGGGTAGATAGCATAGTTTTGTACCCCTTAGTTCACCACTTTTTCTCCTCCCCACTGTCTTTCCAGGCGCCTGGTAACCATTATTCTACTCTTCACTTCTATGAGAACCACGTTTTTGTTTTGTTTTGTTTTGTTTTGTTTTTTAGATTCTACATATGAGGGATATCTTGCGGTATTTGTCTTTTGTGCCTCAGCATGATAGTTTCCAGTTCCATCTATGTTGAATCTAATGGTAGGATATCATTTTTTTTCATGCCTGTGTAGTATTCCATTATGTATATATACTACATTTTAAAAAATCCATTCATCCATTGATAGACATTTTGGTTGATTCCATCTGTTGTCTATTGTGAACAGTGCTGTGATGAACGTGGGAGTGCAGTTTGATACTTTTATTTCATTTCCTTTGGATATACACCCAGTAGTGGGATAGTTGAGTCATATGGTAAAGTGATTTTTAGTTCTCTTAGAAGACTCCACACTGTATTCCACAGTGGCTGTACTGATTTACACTCCCACTGGCAAAGTAGAAGAGTTACATTTTCTCCTTAAACTTGTTAGCATTTATTTTTTTCTTGTTGCTAACAGCCATTCTAACTGCAGTGACATAATATCTCATTGTGGTTTTAATTCGCATTTCCCTGTTGATTAGTGATGTTGAGCATTTTTTCATAAACCTGTTGGCCATTCATATGTCTTCTTTTGAGAAATATCTGCTCAGGTCCTTTGTCCATTTTTTAATAGGGTTATTTGTTTTTTGCTGTTGAGTTCTTTAAGTTCCTAATATAGTCTGGATATTAGCACCTTGAATGATGTGTAGTTTAAAAACACCTTTTCCCATTCTATTGTCTCTTCACTTTGTCGACAGTGTCCCCTGCTGTGTAGAAGCTTTTTAGTTTGATTAGTCCCATTTATGTATTTTTACTTTAGTTGCCTATGCCTTTGTAGTTTCACTTAAAAAAGTTCTGCCCACTCCCATTTTGTGTAGTATTTCCCCTGTTTTCTTCTAGTAGTTTCATATTTTTACTAACTCTTTAAAGAGTTTAAAGTATTTTTATAAGGAACAGTGTTCATGTATTTCAAAAATGGATTTCTGCTGGAGAAGAAATATGTGTAAGGGTTTATGTGTGTCTATATAAATGTAAACCACAGTGAGGTTGAGACAGAGGCAGAAAAACAGAATTTTAAAAATCAGTCCTTGGGTTAGGAGAAAATCAGAGAAAGGGACTGTGAGTAGAAGCTGGACTTGCTTTTTTCAGCACTAAACTTAATAACATCTTCTTTCCTGTCCCACCAATCTATCCTCTTCAAAAAACAAGGAAACATATAATTTAAAATATTTTCCTAGAAAAAAAGTGCCAACCAAAGATGGGTTGGTAACATTCCTTTGGAGCCGTGCTCTAATACAAAAGTATAATTGTCCTTCAAATTTAATCATCTCTTCATTTAAAAATTTTAAAATGGGCAAAAACAATCTTTCTGCATCATTTTTATCCATTTTCCATTGTTTATTTCATCCCATGTTTAATATGGTGAATTAAAATCATAAGTGGGTTACCTTACATTATTTAAACTCCTACAGCACAAGAACTCAAGGTACATGCTTTTGATGATAACCATTAAGTCAATTCCTTAGCAGGTTCTTGTAATCCTAAGATTTAAGAAAATCTCTTCACACACATATGCATTTATATGACTAGGAGGCCAAGATTTAATATTCTGACTTCCAATATCTCCATCTTATTAAAATGTCCAGGGAATTTTTGTTCGTAAGTATTTTCTACTTTAACTATACTCTTAGCTCACATGGCATAGGGCATAGTATATAATATGGGAAAACTTATCTGATATTCTTGTAATCTGTACCTCATTTGTTCCTCTTTCATGGCATATTTGAATTCATTTCAAAGCCTTATTTCTGGAGTTGAAAATTACATTGGGTGACCCTGTATGATCTTTCAGTCATACTGCTACTACCTTTTTAATTGTTATTGTTTAGTTTAAAATTGCTGTCCAGTCCTCTGAGTTTCCTATTACTTTAGATAATGCCTCCATTGTAATGATAAAGCATCTATGATGAAATGCTATGACTAAACTTCTTTGGCTACAATTTTACCATATGTTTTGTTGTAACATCTTGGAAACAATCCATAAAGTGATTCTGCACCTCAGCCATGAGGGCGGTGAAAAGAGAAAGTATCTTATATTTTATTTGTTTTTTGCATGACATTGGGAAGAATTTTTTCCTCATTGGAAATAGCTTCACTATAGTAAAGTGGCTTTCAGTGAATTTATTTTTTATTTTTTTATTTTTTTTAATTTTTATTTTGTCAATATACAATGTATATGA
>NW_007727523.1:388068-390739 GCF_000696425.1 Galeopterus variegatus
GGCCTTTGCCGTGTGGGCTCTTTCAGTGAATTTTTAAAATGACATTTCTGATAGATTTTCTGATTTTAGATTTTGGTTGAGGTACAAGACTTCCAAATATCATATTCAGGATAAAATTTGCTTATTTAATTTTAGAAAATTTATTTTGTGTAAGGTTTTCCTATTATTTCTTGTGTTTTAGGAAACCTCTAACACACACCTAATATCCAGTGTCAAATAACTAACACACATCTATCCTTTTTAAAGACCATATAATAAATGTTATATACAGGATTAATTGTAGAGAATGTAATAGTCAGATTGTGTAGGTATTAAAAAGGAATGTGAGTTAAATAATATAGCTAGGAGAGTATGAAACAGTTGGCTCACAGCAAAGAGGAAATGAAGTGAAAAGGACAAACAGGAAAAATTGATGCCAGAAATTGGACAATTGTGTTGTATTTGATTGGATGATATGACCTTTAACTTCCCTTTATTCTATTCTAGAGTCCCAAAGAAGGAGTTATTTTCAAGAGAAAATAAACTTTGAACAAAATCAATGAAGAATTTAGACAATCATGTACTTTTTTTAAAAAAAATTGTACCTTCTATATTTCTATTTATCTAATTGTTTCATGTCCCTAATGTGAAACCAAATTTAAAAAATATGTGTCAGACTGCACTGGTACATTGTACTGATAATCTCTCTCCAGTATATTACTATGAGCTGGGAGATCAGTCCACCAATCCTGAACATGTAAACCTTGAACAATGGATGCTGTCAACCTTTTCCTGCAAGTCTACATGATTCTCAAATGGAAATGACTTAAAAATTAATTTCCACTTTTTTGAGAATGTGGAAAATGTAAATTGCTTTATAAACTTTAAAATGGAAATACACTCATTATCAAATTGTATCAAATCTTGATCTCTATGATAGTCTTTTCCTGAAAACTAACCCTGGTCATTATTCACTCACTTATTAATTCATTCAACATCATTTTTTAAAAATCACTTGGTTTGCATTGATTATACACAAATCAATGATTCATGGCCACTATTTTATCTGAACCCAGACCCCACAGGGCAGACTAATATGAAAAGAAATAATTATAAGATAATATAAAAAGTTTCAGAGTGCATATGCATAGCATGGAAGGTACTAACTGAGCTCAGGAAGCCTTTACTCCATCTGTCCTTGGATAATTGATAAGAGCTTCAGAGGAGGGGATACAGGATCTAAGCCTAAAATAATACAAGTTTTCCAGATTCACTTTTGAGTGGAGATACATCCCGGTCCTATAGATTTATTTTCAAAACAAAGGTGTTCTTTGGATTTTTTTCATAACATTTTATTAGTATAGACAACACAATTGACTCCCTGCGTGAACTTAAATGAACTCTCCCCCTTTTTTAGGGGTCTTCTAAGAATTTTAAAAATTTTAATTGACACGTAATTATGCGTACTTATGGGGTACAATCAATATTTTGATACATAATTATGTTGCATAATAATAGGGGGTTTAGGGTAGCTATGTATCAATCACCTCATGCATTTATCTTTTCTCTGTGGCAAAAACATTCAAAAGCCTCTCCTCTATTATTTAATAAGCAAACTTAACTGTTAACCATTAAATGAACTCTCTTACAGAAGATGAAGGAAGAGGGCTGTGTGGTGTATGCAATGGAGACTTCCACTTGATCTAGTCCATTTTAATACTTCAATTCCAGTTTCAGGTTTCTGCATGTTGGAACACAGATGACGAATTTTTTCATTGCCTCAACTCCATTTTAAACATATAACCATTGACCAGTTAGTAACACTACACTGTTTCTGTCATATACCTTCTTCTATTTCTGTCTTGAGATATGTTCTTAGTAAATATAGAAAGAATACATTGTAATTGAGACTCTGATAGTCTTAAACATGATATTTACTGAGCAAATAGTTCTGTGTTATGCAAATATAGTCCACACAGTATCAGGCTTTAACTGTTCAAACAATTATTTGCCCCATCTGTCATTAATTTGGTGGACAATTTAGGGACATGAAGGTAGTAGGGAAAGTGTCAGTGTTATCTTGGAAATATGTTGGTGTCACATCATCTGCTTTAAGATAAAATATTTTAGCTCAAATTCCAAAGGAAAAAAAAATGTGACATTGATCTTCAAAATCTCCATTTTTTTTTTTTTTTATTGTCACAGTATAAAGAAAATGATGATCGCCTAGGAAAATTGGAGTTCTTGGAGACTGAAAAGATCAGATCAGAGGTACAGAGAGATATAATTTCTATAGCCAGGGTCACTTCTTGTACACTGTAGTGGACAAAACCAAAGCTGACTGTGGGTATCAATCAATTTTGAAGATATATAAGTGTAAACAAAAACTGCAACAAAGTTAGGCAGACTGAAGCAGAGGATAGGAATCTACAATTAAGGACATTTTAGTGATTTTTCTTTATCAGATTACATACAATTTAAACATTTTTATAGAGGGAAGACTGCTGTGTTCTGCAAGTCTATAATTGCTTCCTAAGTGTCTTTTGTGTATTTTCCAATTATTAGTGAGGCCATAAATGTATTTCTATTTTTCTTCAAATTCTTGGCCAGATTTTCACCAAAAATATCCAAAATTCGTATTTAATCATAACAGACACTGAAAAATTTGCACAAATCATAAATTAAGAATTCA
>NW_007727523.1:391102-393431 GCF_000696425.1 Galeopterus variegatus
TAAGTGTCTTTTGTGTATTTTCCAATTATTAGTGAGGCCATAAATGTATTTCTATTTTTCTTCAAATTCTTGGCCAGATTTTCACCAAAAATATCCAAAATTCGTATTTAATCATAACAGACACTGAAAAATTTGCACAAATCATAAATTAAGAATTCAATGAATTTTTGCAAAATGAATATACCCTTGTAACTTGGATCCAGATCGAGAAATAGAACATTGCCAACACCGTGAAAACTTTTTTTATGTGTCTTTCAAGCCACTATCCTCTTTCCCAAGGTTAACTGTTATAATGACTTCTAGCATCATAGATTATCTTTGCATGTATATGGATTTGATATAAATGAAATTATATAGTAATACACTTTTGTGTCTGACTTCTTTTGTTCAGCACCATGTTTATGAGATTCATGTATATTTTGGTACATATAAATTCACATTGTCTTTATAACCTCATTAACTTCTTGGTAATTATGTCTTATCCCCTTGAGAAGTCAATTTCAACACAAATAACCATCTATTTCTGTGCATTGTATAGTCAGTTTAAAAATAAAAAGAGATAAGTGAAGACTTAAGATGTCAGATTGTCTTGAAAATAAAATAGTACTATTACTACTAATAATTGTTTGGTTAATATTTATGAAGAACTCAATTTCTCTATTATTTCTGTACTTTGGATAAATTAAGCTGTTTTGTATACACATCAATTTTTTCTATGTTTTGCAGGAATTCTTAAATGTAACACTTAACCTAATCCTATAACAATTATTTTTTTTTACTTTAAATAACATTAGCTGTTATGCTCCAAAAGACCAAAACATTAGATAGTTTTAATCTCTGGTACAGATTTGAGAATGATCCCTTATAAACCTGCATGAGTTTTGATGTCCCTAGCCCAGAAAACTGTCATTTTTACTGCAACTGAGCAAAATGGTAAGCTCTGTATCAAAAGCTCTTCATGATAAAAAGTTCCTCAATGAGGCAATAAAATTTCCCAGTGTTAATAGTTTTAAAGGTCATAAAAACACTTAAATGCTCAGAAATGTAGTTCTCACTATCTCCAAACCCACTAGAATTTGATAGCTCATATAAAGAAAAATGGTTGAACAATATTCTGTCACTGTAGGCTCTACTGGGCCATACAATAGAAAACGATGGGAATTTGTGTGTTTAAAAGGAGTGTGAGGTTATTGCCTGGATACCAAACCCCAGGTTTGATAAGGGGTGTGTGCTGCTGGAAACCCTGTAGGCTCCCCTGCCGGAATGAGGGGAGTGCCACGGGCCTCAACCATACCCCCCCGTTCCTTCCTCCATCTCCCATCCTATTCCTCTTCCCTTTCCACTGTGCCCCCTCGTCCCAACTGCTCCACAACATCTTAGAATGTAAATTAATTAATTAATTAATTAAAAAATAATAAATGGTGCGTGGAAGTTATTATTAATTAATGGCATTGGAAGTTGCATTGGTATATATATATAGCTAACTGTGTATGATTTTTATGACATCATCCAAATGTTAATTTTTTTGCAAGGAGGATATCACAGAACACTCAAAAATATACAAATATTAATTTCATTATGGAAAGAATTCAGATTTTCTAATTACTACATACACAGCATTCTTTCCCTTTTGTGATAGAGTTAACAGAGGGAAATTCTGTACTTACAATAAAATTAGCAAATCCTAAGTGGTGGTATGAAGAAACTAGTTTATATTTGTACTGTTTCTGCTATGCGCAAATTATATTGGTAGTGTTGTTCACTTGTTTTCGGTAGCTGGCTGGTACAGGGATCAAACCCTTGCCCTCAGAGTCATCAGCACCATGCTCTAACCAACTGAGCTAACAAGCTAGCTCTGCACTGGTAGTTTTTTAAAGAAGAGATATAGAGAAAAATTTAATTTCTTTAGCTTACTTACACAGATTTTGAGCATAGTTACATTTTGAAATAGAACTTAGTTATTAGAATTTTTGTTAGTCTTATACAGTTTTTCATATTTGGAGAAATGAAGTTACAGTAGAATAGAATTATGGTGGGTGAATGTTTACTAAGACAGCGTTTTATTGGTTTTAAGAATATCACATCAAGAGATGCTATTCTTTATGCAATATCATTTCTAAGCTTCCTTCCTAAATGGCCATACTTTGAACTATACAGAACTATACAGAACAGTATTAAAAAAAGGATATTTTTTTCTGGACTTTAAATTTTATAGATAAATCAAAGACTCCAAAAATAAGTAGAGATTAGAGAGTAAGTTTCTAAGTGAGGAAGGTGACAGGAAAAATTATAATTGACTTTAAACAAATAAAATGTAAATACAAGAGGC
>NW_007727523.1:393952-403641 GCF_000696425.1 Galeopterus variegatus
CTTCCTAAATGGCCATACTTTGAACTATACAGAACTATACAGAACAGTATTAAAAAAAGGAAATTTTTTTCTGGACTTTAAATTTTATAGATAAATCAAAGACTCCAAAAATAAGTAGAGATTAGAGAGTAAGTTTCTAAGTAAGGAAGGTGACAGGAAAAATTATAATTGACTTTAAACAAATAAAATGTAAATACAAGAGGCTCTCCCGGAGGCCACTTCAATTTCTGAATCTATAATCAGTTAATGTAACAGAAAAAAATAAACCTTGAAAATACATATTTGAGGTTTTCCTGACTTGAATGATAACTTTCAAGTTTTACTAAAGAAGCATTTGTGGAAGAAATTTATTAAATTTACTTAACATTTAACCTGAATACATATTTTTACTTGTTCATTTTATTTATTCATTTATTGTTCCTTCAAGAAGTTGCATACTCACTATGCTCTAAACAGTGTTCTCGGTACTGAAGAATAAAGATACGCGGGATGGTCAAAGCCCATCAAAGAGATTTTGTTCTAGGATAAGTAAACAAACAAGCAATATATATATATATTCATATATATATAATTTCATGTAATTGTTATAATGTCTATAATTTTAAAAGTTGGAATGAACAGTGTGATATTATGCATGTATGTGCTAGCTTGTTTGAGCCTCAACTCTAGAGGTAGTTGTTGAAACTGAAAAATTGTGCTCCAGGAATAGTCATAAAGGTGGAAAGACCAACTCTAGAGGCAATCACTAACAGGGATTTTGTTATTGATAACTTCACAAACACTTCACATTTGGTAGTGACCATAATGGGCTATTATGTATGAAATTAAAGGTATTCAAGATGTATGAATGGTCTAAAATATTTTAGAGAACCACCCACATTCATATGCTCCAAGTATAAGAACCAGCAAACCTTAGATATAGGGCAAAAGACTTGATCCCTAAATGGTCTTCTCTCTAGTTACCAATTGGGTGGATTTCTAGTTGCCTGATGCCAACTATAAGAATAATTAAATCTTGCCTAAAAGTAGACATTTCTGCCTTAAATGAGACTTTAATAAATGGTAATTATCAGATTATCTAAAAGGACAGAGAGCTGGGGATTCATCATTTATAGAATGGTTTTAGTGCTTGCTTGCTAGTAAATGTATGCTTACGAAATCTTTAGATAAGTGGCAGAATTTAGTCTGAAACTTGCTTTCATTATAATGCTTTAGGAAGGTTGTGGTGGAGCAGTCAACCCTCATGTCTGTGTAACTACTTTAGTGGCTACCAGTAAGTACCACAAAGAATGTGAGAGTTTGATGACAAAAGTTTAGTAAGTTCATAAAAGCAGTAACGTATTATAAAGGAACATAAGACAAGAAAAAGTTAGAGAGACTAGAGTGTATTTGGGGAGGGAATTTTATAATTCAGTCATGGAAGTCCTTACTGAGAAAATAAAACAGGGCTTGAGCAGAAACTTAATAAAGTGAGGAAGCAAGATGTGAAGAACAGTGAAAGAGCACTTTGGGCAGGGAGGATGGCAAATTCAGAGGCTCTGAGATGAGAACAAGTAATGCGTATTCNTCAAGAAGTTGCATACTCACTATGCTCTAAACAGTGTTCTCGGTACTGAAGAATAAAGATAGCGGGATGGTCAAAGCCCATCAAAGAGATTTTGTTCTAGGATAAGTAAACAAACAAGCAATATATATATATATATATATATATATATATATATATTCATATATATATATTCATCAATATATATATATATTCATATATATATAATTTCATGTAATTGTTATAATGTCTATAATTTTAAAAGTTGGAATGAACAGTGTGATATTATGCATGTATGTGCTAGCTTGTTTGAGCCTCAACTCTAGAGGTAGTTGTTGAAACTGAAAAATTGTGCTCCAGGAATAGTCATAAAGGTGGAAAGACCAACTCTAGAGGCAATCACTAACAGGGATTTTGTTATTGATAACTTCACAAACACTTCACATTTGGTAGTGACCATAATGGGCTATTATGTATGAAATTAAAGGTATTCAAGATGTATGAATGGTCTAAAATATTTTAGAGAACCACCCACATTCATATGCTCCAAGTATAAGAACCAGCAAACCTTAGATATAGGGCAAAAGACTTGATCCCTAAATGGTCTTCTCTCTAGTTACCAATTGGGTGGATTTCTAGTTGCCTGATGCCAACTATAAGAATAATTAAATCTTGCCTAAAAGTAGACATTTCTGCCTTAAATGAGACTTTAATAAATGGTAATTATCAGATTATCTAAAAGGACAGAGAGCTGGGGATTCATCATTTATAGAATGGTTTTAGTGCTTGCTTGCTAGTAAATGTATGCTTACGAAATCTTTAGATAAGTGGCAGAATTTAGTCTGAAACTTGCTTTCATTATAATGCTTTAGGAAGGTTGTGGTGGAGCAGTCAACCCTCATGTCTGTGTAACTACTTTAGTGGCTACCAGTAAGTACCACAAAGAATGTGAGAGTTTGATGACAAAAGTTTAGTAAGTTCATAAAAGCAGTAACGTATTATAAAGGAACATAAGACAAGAAAAAGTTAGAGAGACTAGAGTGTATTTGGGGAGGGAATTTTATAATTCAGTCATGGAAGTCCTTACTGAGAAAATAAAACAGGGCTTAAGCAGAAACTTAATAAAGTGAGGAAGCAAGATGTGGAGAACAGTGAAAGAGCTCTTTGGGCAGGGAGGATGGCAAATTCAGAGGCTCTGAGATGAGAACAAGTAATGCGTATTCAAGAGACAGCATTCCCTTATTGGGAAGAGTTAAGTGATGTGGAGAACGTTAGGAGAGAAAGTCAGGGAAACAAACAGGTCGGATCATATACAGTCTCGGTGGCCATTAAGTTTGCTTTTATTCTATGAAAACAGCAGGTCACTGGAGGATTATGAGCAGGGATGTGGTCTTATCTAACTTACGTTTAAAAATCATCACTCAAGAAGCTATGTGCAGAATACATTTTGAAACCTCAAGAGCGAAAACAGACCAGATAGGCATCTATTGCAGTAGTGTAGGCAAGAGGTGATGAAGGCTTCCCATATTGCTGGAATGACGGAGGTGATAAGATTTGATCATTTGGGGAACGTGTGTTTAGGCAATATTAACAGGGCTTGTTATTAGATGAAATGTAAGGTGTGAAAAAAAGTTGTAGAAAGTGAAAAAAAAAAGATGTTGGAGACTTGAAATGTTTTTGTAGCAATGGAGGCAATAAGAACTTATGATTGTGAGAATATGTTTTTAGGTGAAGCCATCAGTATTAGATGTAGAATGTGAAAGAGTAAATCAAGTATGAAGAATTGCACTTCTGGGGGCCGGCCCGGTGGCGCACTGCTACAGTGTGCCACTTGGGAAGCGTGGCGGCGCTCCCGCCGAGGGTTCGGATCCCACATACAGACCGGCCGCTCACTGGCTGAGCAAGGTGCGGGAGCAACACCAAGGGTTGCGATCCGATGCCGGTCACGAAAAAAGACAAAAAAGGAAAAAAAACAAAAACAAAAAAAGAATTGCACTTCTGGCAATAGTGGATTAAGTGGTTTGGAACAACATTCCTGCTGATAGAAACTACAAAGACTAGAAATAAATAAAAAGAAAACAATGATTTGAGGAAATTAGAGAAAAATCATACAGTGAGGAATTGCGGTCCAAGACCAGGAAGAGAAGAGAAACCCAGAAGATTAAGCCTAAAGACTTTAACAACTTTTAGCTTTTTAACAGACTTTAGAATTAGTGCAGTTTTAGGTGCACAGTGAAATTGAAAGGAAGGTACAGAGATAATCCCATGTACCCACTGTCTTCACACATGCATAACCTCCTCCATTATCAACATCCACTGCCAGAGTGGTACATTTGTGACAATTGATGAAACTACTTTGACACATCATTATCACCCAAAGTCCATAGCTCACTCTTGGTGTTGTACATTCTATGGATTTGGACAAATGAATAATGACATGTATCCATCATTATAGTATCATGCAGGATAATTTCATTTCCCTAAAAATCCTCTGTTTTCCTTTTATTCATCCCTTTCTCATCCCTTCTTGCAACTCCTGGCAACCACTGATCTATTTATTTACTGTCTCCATAATTTTGCCTTTTCCAGAATGTCATATGGCTGGAATCATAAAGTACGTTGTATTTTTACACTGGTTTCTTTCATTTAGTAAAATTCATCTAAGTTTGCTCCATGTCTTTTCATAATAGTTCATTTATTCTTAGTGCTGAATAATATTCCATTGTCAGAATATATCAGAGTTTATCTGTTTACTTACTAAATTACATCTTGGTTGCTTCCAAGTTTTGGCAACTATGAATAAAGCTGCTATAAACATCCATTTTTTTTTTTTTTTTGTGAACATAAGTTTTCAACTCTTTTGAATAAACACCTTGGAGTGTGATTGCTACAATTTATGGTAAATGTATGTGTAGTTTTATAAGAAACTGCTAATTGTCTTCCTAAGTGGCTGTGCCATTCTGCATTCTCATCAGCAATGAAAGAGTCTTACTGGCATTTGGGTGCTGTCGGTGTTCGGGATTTTGGCCATTCCAGTGGGTGTGTAGTGGTATTTCATTGTTGTTTTAATTTGCATTTCCCTGGTGACATATGATATGAAGCATCTTTCAGGTGCTTATTTGCCATCTGAATGTCTTCATTGGTGAGATGTCTGTTAAGGTCTTTGGCCCATTTTTTAGTAATGTTGTCTTTTTATTGTTGAGTTCTAAGAGTTCTTTGTATATTTTGATAGTATTTTGTCAGACATATTTTTTGCAAATAATTTCTCCTGGACTATGGCTTGTCTTCTTACTCTCTTAACAATGTCTTTCACAGAGTAAATTTTTAAAATTTTAGTGAAGTTCAGATTAACAATTATTTTTTCATGGATATGGTTTTGATGTTTTAGCTAAAAAGTCACTCCCACACCCAAGGTCATTTAAGTTTCTCTAATGTTGTCTTCTAAGAATTGTATAGTCTCACATTTTCCATTTAGGTCTATGATCCATTTTTATTTAATTTTTGTGAAGAGTGGAAAGTGTATATTCAGATTCATTTTTCTTCTTGTGTATGTACAGTTGTTCAGCAGCATTCATTGAAAAAACTAAATGGAAGACATCATGTTGAAGGGATACCTACACTCCCAAGTTCATTGCAACTCTATTTACAATAGCCAAGATATGGAAACAATGTAAATTTCCATCAACAGATGACTGGATAAGGAAAATGTGGCATATATTCACCGTAGAATACTACTCTTCAATAAAAAAGAATGAAATTCTTCCATTTTCAGCAATTGGATGAGCTTAGAGAAAATTATGTTGAGAGAAATAAACCAGGTACAGAGGGAAAAATACCACATGACCTCACTCATAAGTGTGAGCTAAGAGATAAAGAAGGAAGGAAAGAAAGATCACAGTGGTGTGCTGGACTTGCAGAGGGAAAGAGAATACCTAGGGTTGTGGAGTGGGATCAGGGGGTGAGGAGAGGGAGGTTGGAGATTGATTGGGTAGGGGACACAGGGAATAATCACCATCTGTGGTAACAGGAATGCTGATAGTATTGACCTGACCATAGCATCTTGGGCATAAGTAGTGACATCAGGGGGTGAGGAGAGGGAGGTTGGAGATTGATTGGGTAGGGGACACAGGGAATAATCACAATCTGTGGTAACAGGAATGCTGATAGTATTGACCTGACCATAGTATCTTGGGCATAAGTAGTGATTTGACCTGACCATAGCATCTTGGGCATAAGTAGTGACGGTCACTTTTGTACCCATGAATATACATAACCAATTAAAAAATAAATAAAATTAAAAAAGAAAGAAAAAAGTATCTTTGCTCCATTATATTGCCTTTACTCCTTTGTCAAAATCAGTTGACTATATTTGTGTTGGTCTATTTCTCTGCCATCTATACTGTTCCATTGATTTCTTTTTTCACCAGTATCACACAGTTTTGATTACTGCAGCTTTATATTAAGTGTGGAAGACTAGTAGTGACTGTCAGTCCTCCAATTTTGTTCTTAAATATTGAGTGGGTTATTCTGGGTCTTTTGCCTCTCCACATAAACTTTAGAATCAGTTTGTTGCTATCCACAAAATATTGTGCTGAGAATTTGACTGGAATTGCATCGAATCTATAGATCAAATTGGGAAGAACTGACATCCTGAAATTATTGTCATCCTATGCATCAACATGGAATATATCTCCATTTATTTAGTTCTTCTTTGATTTCCTGCCTTGGAGTTTTGTAGTTTTCTACATATATATCTTCTATATACTTAATTTTGAGGTTACTAATGTATTTTATTTTTAATTTCAAATTCTACTTTTTCATTTCTGGTATATGGAAGTGATGAACTTTTGTATATTAGCTTTGTATTCCACAACTCTGCTGTAATCACTTATTAGTTCTAGGAGTTTTTTGTTGAATATTTCAGATTTTTTAAACAGATTATGTCATCTCTGAAGAAAAACGGTTTTATTTCTCCCTTCCTAATATATATACCTTTTAATCTTCCTTTCTTTTTTCCTTCCTTCCTTGGCTTATTGCATTAGCTAGGACTTCTAGTATAATGTTTAAAAGTAGTGATGAGAGGAGACATCATTGCCTTGTTCTTGATCTTAGTGGAAAAACTTCTAGATTCTCACCACGAAGTATGATGTTGGTTTTAGGTTTTCGTAGAGTGTTTTAAAATTAAGTTGAGGAAGTTTTTTTATATTTCTAATTTGTTGAGATTTTTTATCATGAATGTATGCTGGATTTCTTAAAAAAATGCTTTTTCTGCATTTATTGATATGATCATGTAATTTTATTTTTTAGCCTGCTGATGTGATTGGTTACCTCACTGATATTCAGGTGTTGAACCAGCCTTGCATACCTGGGATAGATCCCATTTGGTCATGGTACATACTTCCTTTTGTACATCTTTTAAAATTTGATTTGCCATATTTTGTTGAGGATTTTTGCATCTATGTTCATGAGTGCTGGGTTAGATCACAGACCCCTCTGCCCCATCTTGTGCAGGTCCTGAGCCAGGTAGATGAAAAGAAAGATTTTGGCAGCTGATAACAGGATAGACATGCTTTATTCTGATGCAAGCTCCACTTCCAGAAGTTCAGAGATACTGTCTTATATGCAGAAAGTACACAGTAGTGGCAACAAGCCAAGGGGTACATGGGCACACATGCAGTTACATCACTCTTATATAACATGTTTAGAATGGATGTGTTGAATCATACCCAGCCAGATATAAGGCGAGAGGGCCTGACTAAACTAATTCCATTTTCCTCACAATGAGAGATATTGGTCTGTACTTTTCTTTTCCTATAATGTCTCTGTCTTGTTTTGATATTAAGTTAATGAAGGCCTCATAGAAGAAGTTAGGAAATAGTCTCTCTGCTTCTATCTTCTGAAAGAGATTGTTGATAATTAGTATAATGTCTTGATTGGCAGAAATCACTAATTAACCCACCTGGGCATGGTGCTTTCTGTTTTGGAAGGTTAATTATTGATTCAGTTTCTTTAATAGATAGAGGCCTATTTATATTGTATATTTCTTCTAGTGTGAGTTTTGGCAGAATTATCTTTCAGTGAATTGGTCCACTTCATCTAGGTTATCAAATTTGAGGGCATTCAGTTGTTCATGTTATTCCTTTTTTATTCTTTTAATGCTCATGGGATCTGCAGTGATGTCCCCTCTTTTATTTCTGATATTAATGATTGAGTCCTCTCTCTTTGTTCTTACTAAGGTTAGATAAATGCCTATTGATTTTATTGATAACCAAATTTTTCTTTGGTTTTCTCTATTGTTTTTTTTTTTTTGCTTTCAATTTCATTGATTGCTTCTCTAATAATTATTTATTTTCTTTTTCTTACTTAATATATAATGTGTTTTTCTTTTTTTCTGGATTCCCAAGGTAGAAACTTAGACTTTTCTTCTTTTCTAATGTCTGTATTAAATACTTTAAATTTCCCTTTTTCTGTTTCACTGCATCCCATACACTTTGATAAGCTGTGTTTTCATTTTTATTTAGTTCAAAATATTTTTCAATTTCTCTTGAGATTTCTTATATGACCCATGTGTTCTTTAGAAGTGTGTTGTTAAGCCTTTTTTTATTTTGGGATCTTCCAGCTGTGATTTTGTTACTGACTTCTTGTTTAATTCCATTGTGGTTTGAGAGCAGACATTGTATAATTTCTGTTTTACAAAAAATTTGCTAAAGTGTGCATTATGGCCCAGAATGTGGTCTATCTTGATGAATGTTTTATGTGAGATTGAGAGGAAAGTGTATTCTTCTGATATTTGATAAAATAGTCTATAAATGTATATTATATGCAGTAGTTCGATGGTGCTGATTTCAGCTATATCCTTAGTGATTGTCTGCCTGTTGAATATGTCAATTTATGACAGAGGGATGTTGAAGTCTGCAACTACAATAGTGGATTTATCTATTTTTCCTTACAATTTCATTAGTTTCTGTTTTATATAGTTAGACACTCTATTAATAGGTGTGTATACATTAAGGATTGTTATGTTTTCTTGAAGAATTGATCTCTTTATCCTTATGTAATGTCCTTTATTATCCCTTATAATTTTTCTTGTGAAGTCTGCTCTGTCTGAAACTAATATAGCTACTCCTGCTTTCTTTTGGTTAGTATTAGCATAGTATATCATTCTCCACCTATTTACTTTTAATCTACATGTATCATAATAAATTGGATTTTTTGTAGACCACATATAGTTGGGTCTCATTTTTTGATCCATTCTGACAATTTCTGTCTTTTAATTAGTGCATTCAGAACATTGACATACAAAGTGGTTATTGATATAGTTAGATTAATATCTACCATATTTGTCATTGTTTTTTATGTTGCCCTTTTTTTGGTTACTTTTATACTCCACCTTTTTTCTGCCTTTTGTGGTTAAGCATTGTATATGATTCCATTTTCTCTACTTTCTTATATCAGTTATACCCCTTTTTAAATTTTTTTAAGTAGTTGCCCTAGAGTTTGCAGTATTCATTTACAACTAATCCAAGCCTACTTTCAAATAACACTATACCACTTCATGGGTAGTATGAGTATCGTCTAATAGAATAATCCTAATTTATTCCTCCTATCTCTTCTGTCATTAATGTCACTAATTTGACTTATATGTAAGTGTACATAAGCATATATATATACATAAAATAGGAGGCATGAAATTACATAGTTGAATACATGTGCCACTTTTATTTTGAACAAACTGTTATTTGTTAGACAAATTAAGAATAAGAAAAATAAAAGATTTTTTTTTACTCTCATTTATTCCTTCTTTGATGCTCTTCCTTTTTTATGTGCCTTTGAGTTTTGAACCTATACTATTTTATTTCTCCATAAAGAGATTTTTAAAAAATTCTTGAAAAAGAGGTTTACTGGCAACAGATTTTCTCAGGTTTCTTTGTCTGAGAAAGTATTTATTTATCCTTCTCTTTTGAAGGAGAATTTCACAGGGAATAGGTTTCTAGGTTAGTGATTTTATTCTCTCAACACTTCAAATACTTCAATCCACTCTTCTTGCTCCTGTGGTTTCTGAGGAGATGTTAGATGTAATTCTTATCTTTGTTTCTCTACATCTAAGGTGTTTTTTTCCCTATGGCTTATTTCAAGATTTTTTTCT
>NW_007727523.1:404625-404895 GCF_000696425.1 Galeopterus variegatus
ATTCTATAGTCCTATGATTAAGTATCAGTCTTTCAGTGAGCCTATGTCTCTGGACTATGAACTTCACAAGTTCCTCTCAGCCCTCAAACATCTGCCAATTTCCAAAGCAGTATCACAGAACACAAGAAGCTGAGTAGACCTTCAGATACATAGACTTGGGGGGATTCCCTTGTGGAGAGCTCAAGCTCCCTCCTCCACATACAAAAGGGTCCAGACAAACATCCTAGGCTATTGGTTAAGCCTTCAAAAGACCTTGGAGAAATAGTGAAT
>NW_007727524.1:0-299 GCF_000696425.1 Galeopterus variegatus
AAAATAATCTTAACTTTCATATGGAACAACAAAAGACCCTGAATAGCCAAAACAATCCTGAGCAAAACAATAAAAAATAAAAAAATAAAGCCGGAGGCATAACTCTCTCTGACTTTAAATTATACTATAAAGCTATTATATACAAAACAGTATGGTATTGGCATAAAAATAGACACTCAGACCAGTGGAGCAGAATTGAGAACCCAGAAATCACCCTTCAGGCTTACAGACATCTGACATTGGACAAAAGCAACAAAAACCTACATTGGGGAAAAGACTGCCTCTTCAACAAGTGGTGC
>NW_007727524.1:388-696 GCF_000696425.1 Galeopterus variegatus
GGGCACAGACTTTATGAACATGAGCCCAAAAGCACAAACAGCAAAAGGAAAAATAAACTAATGGGACTATATCAAACTAAAAAGCTTCTGCAGAGTGAAGGAAACAATCAACAGAGTGAAATGACAACCTACAGAGTGGGAGAAAATGTTTGCTAAATATGCATCTGACAAGGGATTAATATCCATAATATACATGGAATTCAAGCAATTATACAGTAAAACAAATAGCCTACTTTAAAAAATGTGGAAAAGAGCTGAATAGACATTTTTCAAAGGAAGACATACAAATGGCCAACAGGTACATGAAA
>NW_007727524.1:1673-5201 GCF_000696425.1 Galeopterus variegatus
AAAAAAGACTGACATTCTCCCATTTGAAACAACATGGATGAGTCTGGAGAAATGTATGTTGAGTGAATAAACAAAGCACAGAGGGATAAATACAACATGGATTCACTAATAACTGGGAGCTAAGAAAGAAAGAAGGAAGGAAAGAAAGACCACAGTGGGTGCATTGGATTCACAGAGGGAGAGAATAAACCTTGGGATACAAAGTGGAATGAGGAGGAGGGGGAAGGGGGAGGTTGGGGATAATTGAGTGGGGGACACGGGGTACAAATGCAATTTGTGGTAATGGGCATGCTGCCAGGATAAATCTGGCCTTCACATATGGGTCATGAGGGGTGACAATCAGCTCTGTATCTCATGAATATTCATAACCAATAAAAATAAATAAAATAAAATAAATAATAAAATTTTAAAAACCAACAAGAAAAGAATAAATAAAAAGAAAAGTAACCATATAAAATTTGTAGAAATGAAAAATATAGCTGTTGAAACTAGAAACAGAATAGCTATGTTTTGGCTTTCGGTAGTCGTGGAATAGCTTAGTGTAACTAACTCTCCCACAATAACAATTATAAAACCTGTAAAAGAAAAAAAACGAGCAACCCATTTGAGGCCACAGGAGAGCAACCAAGAGAAGGCAAAAACTGGAGAGAAGTTTCTTCTTGAAAGATAGGAACTGAACTGCGTGAGGTTAGTGTGCTTGTGCTCTTTTGCCTGAGAGCATTCTCTAGTCTGTGTAGCATGGACCAGGAATAAGCCATTGTCTCCCTGGCTTTACATATAGGAGGGAAGGCTTTAGCACTGCTGGCATGGCTGAATAATAAAGGGGGAAATTCTGAAAGGCAAGGAGAAGGAGAAGGAGAAGGTGTGAGTCCTCAGCGAACCTGCCCAAATCTTTATCCAATTCCTGAACTATGCACAGTTGAGAGAGATTCCAGGAGGTGTGGCTAAAGCAGCAGTTGAAATACAAAAGAACTGAGGAGACATTTGAGATGCTACTCACCACAGGGGAAGCAGAATTGGGAGCTCTAGTCCAGCCAAATTAAATTAACTGCCTCCTGGAAAAGAAATTAACACTCCTTATAAGAACATAATTGAATCTAGTGTCTCTACAGTGTGTCACTACAATGTCTAGGATGCAGTCAAAGATTACTGGATATATCAAGAAACTGGAAAATGTAATTATAGTCAATAATAAAAGGAGTTCATATAAACTATCTTGGATATGACCTAGATTATTGAATTCACTAACAAGTACTTTACACATTGATATACTATCAGGGTCCATTAGGCTACATTTTATTTTTTGTTTCTATTCTAAAAAGTTGAATCTATTTGGAGATTGCTATTTTGTGGCTTTTATTCTTTCTGGGCAATCTTTCAAAGAACACAGCATTTTAAAGAATTTTTAGTAGGATAAAACTCATTAAATCTTGTAATCACCACATGGCTTCATTGAACTCATTTATAAATTTAAGATACATGACAGGATTTTAGTGATTCTATTTTTCCTTTGTATGAAATAGTTTGCTTTTTCCTCATCCTGAGAGTTATTTTGTCATTACTTGTCAATTATTCCCGACTATGCCAATAAAGTTTAAAATAATAAGAAAATAGAGGAATGATGAATTAGCATGAAAGGATGTTATTAGTAAAATAAATCATCACTGTTAAATCATATTTTAGTACCAATAATTACATTAAATATAAAAGTACTAAACCCTCTAAATAAAAGTCAGAGATATCCAGACTGGACGTAAAAGCATAGCTAAATTCTATGTCATCTACAAGGGATAAACTTAAATACAAGCACACATATAGGTTAAAAGTAAAAGAATAGAGAATCAAATGCCATGCAGACTCTAGCTATAAGATAGGTGGAATGATTATATTAATATCAGACAAAACAGACTTCAAGATGAGGAATACTACCTGAGAAAAGATGAGCTTTTCATAATAAGAGTAACTCATTAGGGAAACAAAAGAAATTCAAAATATACAAACTTTCAGAATAACTTGATAAAAACATGAGTAAACATAGAAGATCTTAACAAAAATACCAACCACATTGACTTTATTGACATTTATAAAAAATTACACTCCCAAATTGCAGAGATAATATATATATATATTTTTAATGCTGTACATGGACTATTCACCAAAATAGACAATATTCTGGGCAAAAAAATAAGCCTAAATCAATTTCAAAAGAACAAAATCTTACAGAACATATTCTTTGGCTACAATCAAATTAAATTAGAGATTAACTATTACATGATATTCAGAAAATCTCAAATATTTGTAAATTAACTAATGCATTTTTAAATACCTTATCGACCAAAAGAGATATTGCAAGTGAAATTAGGAAATATTTTAAATTGAGTAATAAAAAGAACCACAATTTAGCAAAATGTGTGGCATACAACTAGGGCAGTGCACAGATGGAAATTTATAGCTTCACATGCTCATACTATAGAAGAAAGGTCTAAAATTTATTATCTCAATTTCCATCATAAGAAGTTTAAAGAAGAAGAGCAAATTAAACCCAATGTAAGTAAAAAATGAAAGAAAGATAAGAGCAGAAATTAATGGAGTAGAAAACAGATATCAAATAAAATTAGCAAAAATAAAAGATGTTTTTAAAAAATTATTAGTGAAATCAGTAAAGTCCTAGCAAAGTTGATTAAAGAATAAAAGAGAAAAAAATTTACCAACAGAGGTCCTATGGAGTTTAAAAGGGCAATAAGAGGATATTATGAGCAATTATAAAATGGACAAAGTTTTTACAAAACTAACACAAGACAAAATAAAAAATCAAAATCTATACATGCATATGTAAACTGAATATATATATATATGTTATATTATATTATATTTAAAACAAAAGAGTTCTTCCCCAAAAGAAAACTCTAGGCTCAGATGTTTTATTTACTGAATTCTATAAAATATTTGATGACAAATAATGTCAAACTTATGCAAACACTTTAGAAAATGGAGGAGCGGGGCCGGCCCGGTGGCGCACTGGAGAAGTGCGCCGCTTGGGAGTGCG
This sequence comes from Galeopterus variegatus, assembly GCF_000696425.1. Lineage (NCBI taxonomy): Eukaryota > Metazoa > Chordata > Mammalia > Dermoptera > Cynocephalidae > Galeopterus > Galeopterus variegatus. The sequence goes on from NW_007727524.1 coordinate 4,720, forward strand.
GCAGCGCTCCCGCGGAGGGTTCGGATCCCATGTGGAGACTGGTTCCCGCTCCCTGACTGAGCGCGGTGCGGGCGCAACGCCGAGGGTTGCGATCCTGTTGCCGGTCCCCGGTACGGGCGCGACACCATTACCGGTCAGTAAAAAAGACAAAAAGGAAAAAAAAAAAAAAGAAAGAAAGAAAATGGAGGAGCGGAGGCCGCTTTCCAACTTGTTTTATGAGATCAGCAAAACCCTGTTACTAAAACTTGACATCGATACAAGTAAATTATAAACAAATGTTTCTTACTAGTATAAATTTTAAAAATTGTTAACAAAAGATTTGCCTATTTAATCCAGTTATATATAAAATAATTATAAACATCATGACCAAATGAGGTTTATTCAAGGAGTGAAGAGTTTGTTTAACATTTTAAAGTTGACTATAATAGAGAAAATGCATGTGACAAAATCAAGCATTTATTCATGGTTTAAAAAATAAAAAA
>NW_007727524.1:5437-7553 GCF_000696425.1 Galeopterus variegatus
AAAAAAGTAAAAGAAAAAAAACCTCTTAGCAAAATTGGAATAAAAGAGAACTTTCCCAATTTGTTAAAGGGATTGAATGGAAAACCTATGGTTAACATCATATCATAAATGGATAAACATTGAATTATTTTCCCCAACATCAGAAACAAGACAAAATTGGTCCTAGTCAGATAATCAAGGCAAGAAAAAATGAATAAAACACAAATATTGGAAAGAAAGTAATAACATTGTCCCTGTACTCAGACAACTGATTGTTTATTTAGAAAATACTTAGTAACCTACCAAATAAATAAATAAATGAACACTTAGAACTAATAAAGTCTCAAAACACAAGATCAGCATACATGAATAAACTTAATATATAGAGGAAAATAAAATTTTTAAATTCTATTTAAAATAACAAAATACTTAGAAATGAATTTTTAAAAAAGATGTACTAGACCTTTACACTAATAGCTATACTTGCCAACTTAAAATAATTTAGATGTTTATTTTAAAAGACTTACATAAATGGAGAGGCACATCATATTCATGGTTTGAAGTCTCAATATTGTTACGATATCCATGCTACTCAAATTGACCCATAGGTTCAATACTATTTCAGTCATAATTCCAGCTATCTTTAAAAAAATTGATATTGACGAGCAAATTATATGAAAATGCAAAGAATCTAAAATGACCAAGGCAATCTTGACAAACAGAAAAAAACTTGAAGACTTACCAAGTCTTGCTCTACAGCTACATTTAACAAGACAGTGTGGTTTTGACCTAAGATGGACAAATAAATCAATGAAATAATGTGAAATGTAGAAAAAGACCCACATTTATGTGGTTACCAGATTTTCAACAAATACATCAAATCCATTAAATGAGGAAAGCAAGGTTTTTTCCAACAAACTGGATATTCATAGGGGAACAAAAATGAACCTCAATCTTTGCCTGACACCGAATTACGCAAAATTCAACTTTTTAAAAATTGAAACATATTGATTATGTATGTTTCTGGGGTACAGAGTTGTGTACACAATACTTGTGTACAAATTGTTACAATCATATCAGGATAATTAATATATTTGTTATTACAAAACATAATCATTCTTTAACCAATAATTGGTTAAGTATCCGTTAACCAATTTCTTGCTCACCTCCTCCCCCTCTCCCACCTCTAGTAACCACAGTTCTCTTCTCTGCTTCTGAAAGTTCAATGTATTATTGTGGTCTTTCTTTCTTCCTTCCTTCTTTATTTCTTTTATTTAACATAAAAGTTAAAATTATAAACCTTCTAGGAAAAAAACAGGATAATACTTGATGACCTGGGAGTAAAGTTTTCTTGGACAGGACACAGAACACAATAACGATTTTAAAAAATTGATAAACTAGACTTAGTGATTTTTTTTCAAATTCTGCTTATCCAAAAACACATTTAAGAAAGCAGATGGGAATGTTTCAAACTGAGAGAAGGTATTTGTAAAACACATATGTAAGAAAGAACTTTTATTCAGAATATATGAAGAATGCTTGCAACTCAAGCTGAAAAGAAAAACAGACTAATTTTAAAAATAAGAAAAAGACACAAACAACCACTTCACAAAAGAAGACATGAAGATGGCCAGTAGCCCCTGAAAAGCTCCTTGCATCATTAGTCATCAGGGAAACGCAGTTTAAACCACGAGATACCACTATACACTCACTAGAAAGGTTAAAATAATAATGTCTATAAAAGTTAAGTGTTACGATGATGTGGAACATATATCTCTTATATTGCTTGTGGGAATGTAAAATGGCATAACTCTCTTTGGAAAAGTTTAGTAGTTTATATTTTTCATATGGACCTACCTTTGACCTTATAATTCTAATCCTAGGAATTTTCCCAATAAAAATAAAGACACATGCCTTCAAGCAAATTTGTACAAAAATGTCCATGACAACTTTATTTATAATATCTGGTAGCTGGAACAATCCAAATGTCCATCGGCAGGTAAATGGACAAGAAAATCATAATATAATAAAATATTACTCAGCAATAAAATTGAGGGAATTATTGATACATGCAATGACGTAAGTGAATCTCACAAACATTATGCAGAGGGAAAGCAGCTGCACACGAAACAGAACA